>NC_089581.1:21895192-22142830 GCF_019320115.1 Miscanthus floridulus
AAAAAACACATCCGGAGGGTGCCATTTGCTTGGTAGATCACTTGTGTCTTTGTGGCAGAACCTCCTAAATTATAGGGCCCACATGCACCTGTCACTGTCCAATGACCTCTGGCGACTATACATATGTTCCCGGTAACTTAAGAAGTCTGTCCGGTGTCCTCGGGGAACCCCGAATCATCCACGATTTCTGAGCAGAATCCTATTACAGAGTCATTGCAGTATTACAACATTTATTCAAATATCTACATCAGAGTAAAATAGTGGAAGTCTTACAATAACTTAGTTTACAAACCATTAGTTCAAACCTTACAAACTAAGTTCGATTAATATTACAAACTATAGCAGTGGAGTGGCATTAGTAACATAATACAAACACACAATATAAGTACCCTGCCCAAGGGTCACACATTTACTTGGCATCATCGATCGAAACAACAGTCATGCAGCACAGTCCAAGATAGACCTGCCCATGAGGCTCACCTGCAACAAGGGTCAACGAATCGTGAGTACAAAAGTACTCAACAAGACTTAACCGAAATAAAATTGATAGAACACAGGAATGCAGGCTCCGGGATTCAAGGTATGGCTTTAGCAATAATCAAAGTTCTTTTGTATAAAAGCTCTCTAACAAGATTCTTTATATCAATATTTTTATCATCAAAAAGATCATATACAAAGTTGACATGATCCGTATTAAGATCATGAAACTTCATATCCAACACTTTCTCAAACCTTACTCAAGTTCCAGTTATTAAACTACGATGATGAACAGTGAGTTGAGTCTCCATAACCGAGGAGCAACGACGATTCAAACCGATTAAACCCAGCTGGGAATTCCAGACCACATGACATATGTAGGTCCCTGACCTACATATACCAACCTACCCTCAGGTCCTCTAAAACAAGAACGGGTCCGCGCCACCCGAGAATACAGTACTCCACCAATCCAGCCTATTGCCACGTGGGTACACGCTATTCCTGCCATCTCTCCACTCTCAGTGCACGAGTAGCCATTCTCGTAATAGAATCGCCAAGTTAAGGCTTACCAGAGTATGTGGTTAGTACTACAAAGTCTCACCTCATGCAGTTCAACAACGGACGGGCCTCAATCGACACAGGCGGAAAGAACCCGCTCACAAGACATCTATGTCTTGTGGCTCTCATACACCAAGTCCGCCCGGTCTAGATTTATTATTCCACGTGCTCATATCTCATGATAACATAAGTAACCAAACGTAACCAAAGATCCATTTAAAACTCGTAGGTGATAGGTAATCACCCGACTTTTATTTGTCTAAGTATGGCTAAGCATAACTAGACATTTATGAAGTAAAACTGATAACAAGGTAGATATAAAAAAACAAGGTTGGTAATGCACCAATTAGGTTCACTCACTCCTAATCACTTAATGCAGTATTGAAAAGCAAAAGCGATATAAATTTGTAAAACACAAGGTAGGTTTAAATGCATCCGGGGCTTTCCTTGATTGGCGGAAAAGTCAGGTTCCGGAGTCGTTCCACAGATATCAAATCCGACCTCAACAGACGGATTAACCTCCTCCTCAACTTGATTAACTACCACGTGCTCACTTTTGTTCACTACACGTAGTAACAATGTCATGTTTAACATGATGCGAGATACAAAACGTGATGCTTGATAATGGATGCGAAAGTTAAAAACTTGAATACAACTTTCCTTCGCGGTACAGTTATAAGTCAAAACTAACTAAACCTTTTTCATAACACTTATTTCAATTGCCAAGGATCATTACCAACTAATGACCCAAGGTCATCACTCAATCCAAAAATTCAAACAAAACCTAAATCATTAAAGGTTACTATTTGCTTTTATGAATTAATTATTTAATTCAAAATTATGAAATAAATCAGCTTGTTCCAATTGAGCTCAAAATTTTTGTAAAGGTTCATAACATGATAACTAAGTGGTAAAACAATTTTCATAATTTTTGGATAATTATTTAAGCCTAGAAAAATCATGGAAACTCATTTATTTATTAATTGAGCAATTTTTATCACATTCAAAAAGTACTGAAAAGCAACATTTCATATTTTTCCTAAATATTATACATCACAAAGAGGTCACACAAAAATTTTCATAATTTTTGGAGCTCTAAATAATTCTACACAAAAATAACAAAAACTCATACTATTCATTCATTTCTGAAAAAGAAAAATTTCCATTTTCAAATCAAACCGCCACTGACATCTTGACCCCACCCGTCAGTCTTGTTCCCTGCGCTGACCACGGCGACTACGCGCGCTAACCGGTGATTTCTTGCCGCCGGTGAGATCAACGGCGACGGTGAAGGCAACAACATGTTCATCACGACTAGGCGCACCTACTGATGTCACTACTTGCATTGATTACAGCTCAATACGAGCTCGACGCTGGCCATGGCGGACACGGCGGAGCGGCTATGCTACGCTGGTGAAACAAGACTAGAAGAGCTTAAACAAACTGCAAGGGAAGGTTCAGCAGCTCACCCCGAACACAATTGAGCAAAAAAACGAGACCGGAGGAGCAGCGGAGAGGTAGGTTGACGGTCACAGCAGCCGCGACGGCGTGAGCAATGACGACGGCGATGTTCCAGTGGCTGTGGTGGAAGAAATGACCAAGCAACAAGGCATAAAGCACCACGGCATCAAGGTGAAGCTAGATCAACACTTAGCAAGAGCAGCGGCTCACCGTAGAGCGACGGCCACGGTGAAGCACACGCGACGGCGATGCTGCCGGCCGCAAGGAAGAAAGGCAGCGAGCGGCGTTCCTTGGCAAAATTAAGCACCAAGGCTCGGTGAACTGGGTTCACAAGGAGTAGGCGGAGCTGGGACAGGCTTTGCCAAGACGGTAAAGGCACTATGACGACGGCGCAAGCATGACGGAGCTGCGACGGTGGCGACTAGAAAAACAGAGGAGGAGAAAGAAGAGAACAGCGACTGTGTCGGGGCTTAAAACGCGACCAGGAAGCAAAGAGAAGCCACGTAGGGGCCTTCTCCGTGCCAGCGCGGAGCCGAAGGTGGCCACGGCGATGACCAGAACGCAGTAGAAGCTCGCCGTCGGCGAGGTGGCTTCCGCGGTTACTGTTCACCGAAATTACAAAATTGCCACTCGATTTGAAACCCAAAATACTCCCAAATTTATATGGCAACACAAAAATCTCCAAAAATAAAAGTTGTTCCAAATTCAAAGTTCTACAACTTTGCTTTTATAACCATACCCAAATTCGGTCTACATTTTGAAATGCAAGTTTGAATTCAAAAAGGGGACATTTCAAGAATTTACGCCTTTTCAAATTACTTCAAATTTTATAAAACAACTTTGAAAACTCCAAAAACCAACTTTGTACATCTAGACAAGCTCTACACTTTTTGCTTTTAGGCTCAACCCCAAAATTTGCTTAGATTTTGAAATGGGGTTTTTAGGGTAAACTTAAACGCTGAAATTAGGGTTTTTCAGAAATTCAAAATAAAACCAAGATTTCAAACTTGATTCAAATCATGCAAATCAATACATACAACATAAAGGTAAACTTGTTTTAGTGTATACATATAAAATTTTTTACTAAGACCAAATGATTTGCAATGCATATGATGACATGGCAGGTTTTAGTATTTAAAACACCAGGGGTGTTACAGTCTTGGTCCTCCAAGAAGCAAAATAGTGTGGCTTTGTCCACCGCTGAAGCGGAATACATTGCCGCGAGTGCTTGTTGTGCACAAATACTTTATATGAAACAAACTTTGCTAGATTATGGAGTAGTTCTAGAAAAAAAGTATCTCTTTTGTGCGATAATGAAAGTGCGGTAAAACTTGCAAATAATTTAGTTCAACACTCTCGCACCAAGTACATAGATATCCGTCATTACTTTCTTAGAGACCATGTTGCAAAGAATGATATTTCATTAGAAGGTGTAAGGAACGAGGATCAATTGGCGGATATCTTCACTAAACCACTAGATGAGGTGACTTTTTGTCGATTACGGAATGAGCTCAATGTTCTTGATTTTAGTAACTTCACTAAAAATGAGCTTGTGTTGTCCCTTGCAATGCATTATAATATACAACATGTTTACTTTATGGTAATGCACTTAGGGCTTATCTAACATGGTTAAGATAACCACCGTAAAGCATGTGAAGAAGCTTAACCTTGGATCAAACTTGACAAGCAACTAGATTTACTTTCAAGTATTGCATTGCATATGCATGAATGTTGCTTTGTCGTTTATCTTCAATTGCCCTCTTATTGCCTATTTTCTTAAAAAGAATTATAGCCTAAGGCAAAATATTTTGAAAATTTTGAGGGATTGAGAGAGGTCACTCACATCAGTCCCAATTGGTGTTTATTTGGATCTTATTAAAGTTAGAACTTGATTGGGAACAGGCAGCACGATGGTCTTTGAAGATTTGCTAGAAAAAGAGTGACCGGACGCTGCTCCGGACTCTGAAGTCCAGCGTCCGGTCAGTTCATAGGAGGTAAACCTGCTGCGATGGAGTGACCGGACTCTGCTGTTTAGCGTCCAGTCAGATGGTGGTTCAGCGTTCGATCAAGCGAAGGCATTCAAGGCAGTGTGGACCAGACTCTGGCTGCGTCCGGTCAAGGTTCACCAGATGGTTCGATCGTGATTCTAGGGGTTTTGGACCTCTCTAGAATCGACTGGACTCTAGGTGGCAGCGTTCGGTCGTTGCTACTGGAGCGTCCGGTTAGTAGAAATCATGCGGGTTCAGGACTTCTTCTCTGTTTCCTTTTCTGTCTCATTGGGGAACCCCTTATAACCCAATTTGCATCGCCGTTTCCCCCAGCCACCACGCCACACAAAGCCCTAGCCACGCAGCAAGCTCGTCGTGCCACCTAGCTCACCGTGTCACCCAGCTCCCGTGTCGTGCCGCCCTGCTCCCATGCCCTCGCCGCCGTGCCTAGGCACAACTGCTTCAGCGCCGCCTCTAGCCCATGACATCCATGCCCGTGCCTTCTTCGCGTCGCCGTGCCCTGCGCCAGCGTCGTCACTGAGCCCTGCGCCAGCGCCACCACCGTGCCCTACGCCAGCGCCGCCGACGTGCCCTGCGCTAGCGCCACTGCCGTGCTCGTGCTCTGCTTCAGCACTGCTGTCGTGCCTTCACCGGAGCCGCGCCATAGCACCAGTCACCCATAGCTCAACAGCGCCACCAGAGCCTCCTCTTGCGCCTACTTCGCCAATCCAGTGCTCACTGCCTCACCAGAATCCCAACCCTAGGTTCATAGTGTCTCTCGGTGGTTCCCCAATTGTCGTTCCCCTTCTTTTTGGATCGCTGGTTCATCGGGTAGCAAGCCCTTAATTCTAATTTCATACCTAATTGCTTGCTTCTTAGGGTTTCGTATCTCTAGATATGTTGTAATTATTTATAAATCTAATCTATTCTAACATGCAACGAGTCGGTATTTCTGAGGTCTCAGTGACAGTTGACAGTCAACTTAGGGCCTAGCTCGCGAGTATGAATCAAGGCCAAGCCTCGAAAGTGATAGTTGGTAGTTGATCTTTGTCAGCGGTAGTCATGCTTTTCAGCTTCATCAGATAGCTCGTGTTAAGAATGTCAGAGGAGGTCCCGGTGATGAGGATCCAAGGCCCCCGCCTTGCCTGCCTATAGATACAAAAGGCAAGGTGACAAAGAAGCTAGCGACAAAGAAGCGCAAGTACCTAGATGTAGATACAACGAGAGCAGCCGCAGTTGTAGAGGCCGTAGAGCACGTAGAGAGAGGAGGTACTCAGAGTGGTGTTGTTATTGTAGATCAGCTTTCTCCATCTATGAGGGCTGCACTTGAGCAGGTTGAGCGCCATCATGGTGGTCTAGCTAGGACTATCATGGTTGGAGGATGGCATGTGGCTATTGATGAGAGTCAACCTTAGGGGGAGTCACAGCAGCAGCCACAGTCAGCAGAGCAGACTCAGGAGGGAGAGCAGGCCGAGGAGACAGAGCAGGCACCTTAGCCATAGCTTCGCCGCTCTGGCCATACCCGTGTTCTAGTCACACCGAGGTCAGAGACACAGCGGAGGGGTTCTTGTCCACCGCCTAGACCACAGTGTCCGCCTCTAGTGACTCACTTGAATTTGAGAGCCGCCATGGCCAAGCAGGTGCAGTAGCTCAGATTTGTGGACTTTGAGCAGTGGTTCCCACCAAGGAGGGATGACTGAGCTTCAGAGGGCTTCTACACACCACTGTAGGAAGATTTTATAATGCATATCTTAACAGTGGGGCAATATTCAGATCTCAGAGGGTGTGTAACATTGAGTCTATTATAGCAGCAGCTGCAAAGCATATTCGCCCTTACCTAGCTTACCTGCCAGGGCTGATAGATTTACTTGGACAGACAGACTTATATGTTCCATCTTAGATCCATCATTTCTATGCTACAATCTGGATTGACCCGCAGCACAGATTCATTCACTTTGCTTTCAAAGGTAGAGATTATAGGCTGGTGAGCTCTAGGGTCAGAGAGATTCTTAGGCTTCAGGAGTAGCTAGTCCGACTTCATGAGGTTTGCTATGGATAGGCAGCGCCTCCTAGACGCCCTCATGGTGGTATGGTGCCCCCAACAGATCTAGTCCACCATTGCTTCATAGAGCCTTTCAGCGAGGGGTCGAGCAGGACACCTAGTAATCTCACTCCTACTGCTAGAGTGCTTGATGCTATTATGAGGAGGACCCTGCTTCCGAGGATGGGATATCGCGAGGGCTTGACACGCATACAGCTATGGCTTCTAAACTCTTTGATGCAGTAGACTATGATTGACATTTGAGATCTCCTTCTATCAGGGATGGAGGATACTATTGTAGAGGGATTCAGGGGTCATAGGCAGCTGTCATATGCTTACTGGATTACATTCTTGATCCATAGGGCAGTTACTATGAGGCCACCTGAGATGCTGGCAGAGTATAGTGGTGCTACTACAGAGTTCCCTGCATACAACACGACTTAGATGATCCGCCATAGTGCAGTGAGGACACCCAGCTAGCCACACTGTCGTCTAGAGGTGTCAGAGACTATAGCCCAGTAGGATAAGACCATCAAGGGCATAGCAGCTACAGAGGAGGAGCAATTAGATGCTCAGCAAGAGGGGATGGTCGAGAGTGACCCCAGTGACAGCTCAGATGATGACTACCGCGATATCCCTTAGATACCTCCACGACGACATGACCATGAGGTCGGTAGCTTTAGTTTAGCTCCACCTACACCGCAGACAGACCCCGCTCTACTTGCCATACTTGAGCGGATGAGGTAGGATCAGGTTCGCTAGGCTTAGGAGACCGCTGCTATATTTGCATAGTTTCAGACTCGGTAGGATGAGTTCCAGCGATAGTAGCAGGCGATCTAGCAGCAGCAGCAGCAGTAGGCCATACAGTAGCAGCAGCTTCTCATGCAGCAATAGCCACTTGGGTTTATGCAGCATGTTGTGATAGCCATTAGGGCTCCACCACCATAGCCTTCACCCCAGCTTGGTCAGCCTACCACCACTTCTATGACTCTAGTTGTATAGCCCAGTGGGCTTCAGAGTCAGGGACAACCAGCTCCATAGTTTCCTTCACCTACAGAGCAGGTGTCCTAGTGGTTTGCTTCGCCAGTGCCAGGCCCACAGTTCACTCCTCTTCATATGGGCTTTACTCCGCCTCAGAGTTCATCAGTGCTCACCCTAGTTTCTAGGAGCCTTGGTGCTTCATTCAGTGAGTTGATAGGATAGCCTATTACTGGGACTATAGAGACGCTCCCTTCGTCGGTTGCATCATTAGAGCAGGCAGTGCCAGTTATAGATCCAACCTAGACCGCTTCAGTATCGCTTCCAGCTATAGAGGGTCAGACTGCTTAGAGCTTAGGATCAGATGATGATGGCACACAGTTCCAGCTCGCTCCTCGCACCTCAGCGCTTGACTCATTCATTGCAGCTCTGCCGATCGACCCTTAGGTTTTGGTGTTTGACACCAAAGGGGGAGAGGGATCGAGTATATTAGCCTTAGGGGGAGCGATACATTTAGGGGAGTCTATCTATTAGCTTATAGCTTATCTGTTACATTTGGAGTTTTATGTGTGATACATTAGCTTATAGCTTATCTATTACATTTGGAGTTTTATGTGTGACACATTATGCATTCACGTTTACTATTTGCATTGAACTACTTAAGTGTGATCGTAATCGTGATATTAATGTGATCGTGATATTTATGTGATATGTGATATGTGTGCTCTCTACTTTGAATTATTTATATGTCATATCACTTGTGTTATGCTCATTTGCTTTGCTTCCGCGTTTTACTCCGATGCAAATGAGCTTTATCACTTGTACTCTTGCTTATTTCATATCTTTTGAGTACATCATGTTGGCTTGGGTCATATAAGTTTGCCTAACACTTTTGTTCTTATTATCAAAAGCTTATATGAACCAAGCATGCTAAAAAACCTCATCTCTTTCACATACTCAAGGTGGTATTGTCATCAATCACCAAAAAGGAGAAGATTGAAAGCATCTAGGCCCCTAGTTGGGTTTTGGTGATTAATGATAATACGTGATTACTATGACTAGCGTGTGTTTTATAGAGGCAATTAAGTTAGGTCACTGTAATGGAGATCGATTGGGCTATCATGGTGGTCATGCTCCTACGATGGAAATAGTTTCGGTTTTCAAAGGATGGACTAGTTCTAAGTGTTGTTTGGTGTTGGAGACACATAGAGTAGTTTAGGACTTTGTTTTTCCTTTGGCCGTACTATTAAGGGGGGTATGAACGGATAGCTTGACCTAGGTGAGTCTAGTGAGTTAGGTGTGGTGCATACTTGCTAAATCTAGCACTAGGTAGCTCCTAAAAAGCCCTTAGATCTATTGGAGCAAACTTCATTCATGTATGATCGAGAGTTGAAAGTGAATGGAGGGTCAAATACTGACCAGATGCTGGTTTCAGAGTGACCGGATGCTGGTGTAGAGTCCGATCAGTTCATTTGATCAAGGTGATTTCGTCTGGTGCGACCAGACGCTGAGAGATGAGTGACCGGACACTGGGTCTCAGTGTCCAGTCGACTCCAGTAAGGTTCCAGAGAGGGAAAAAATCATGACCGGACGCTGTCTAGCGTCCGATCACAACTTAAACACTAGAGTTCGAGGAGAACTGACCGGAGCGTCTGGTCAACATGACCGGAGCATCCGATCACCCCGTAGAGGCACATAACGGTTCATTTTTCAACCAAGGTTATAAATACTTCCTCCATTCATGTGAGGGGATACTTTTGCTCATTCCAATAGCTGAGAAACACCTTTGAGAGTGTGATGTAGACTAGGCCTGATCTTCCGAAAGGTATGATAGCGTCGATTGGTGGAGACTCGACATTCATGATCTAGGCTTCGAACCAAGATTGATTCGGACCCCTGCAACTGTTACACCACTGCTCTGTTGGTTATCAACCACGTGAACGCGATTGACCTCGCCGAGAAGGCTTTCCTGTAAGTAAATCGAGAACACAAGCAAGAACGGGATGAACGCAATCTGAAATTGCAAATAAATATAAAGCTTATGATAACGAGAAGGAGTTCAAGTCTTTATTTGAAAGGACTAATCGCCACAGGTGAATAAGATCAAGAACTGAGGCCCTGGTTCACAGCAAGCAGCCTTGGCGGCACAGTTGCAGCAAAACGATGTCTGTTTCACAAGAAAATCAAGAACTAAACAAAACCCAAACTCTAAGGACAGCGACGGCTGCTATTTATAGAGTCTTGGGCATCACCCCCCTAGACGCGCCCCCTAATGGGCCCAAACACGATACACGGTCCAACGGACCAAAAGACGGTGTCGCAGCACCCTGGCAGATTCTGGATGCTGACTTGTTTCGACGATTCCCGTTGATTCCGAAGGTCTTTTGACGTGAAACCACTTGGATTGACTTTCTTATCAAATTGGCTTTCTAACCATATGTGGATCATCGAAAATAGAGTCCGGATGCGTCCTGGGTGACCAGTTTAAGGTAGACTGGTTCTGGAGACCGAGACAGACTCGAACTTGAGTTGTTTTGGGCCTCCACCTCGGGGACTCGAACCGAATTAGCCTCGGACCTCCTTCTTGACTTGGATACCCTTGCTGGCTTCCTACCCCTCCATACCATGTGCCAAACATGGTCATATGCATGGGTGTCATGTCCTCATCAGAGTGCCAAGAAGAGCAAGGTCCTAGTGAGGTGATTGAGATTTGAGAATCCCAAAGAGAGCCCTCATTAGTGAAAGCAAGAGTAGCAAAGTGTGCATCCACCCTTCTCATTAGGTTTGTCGTGGTCAAGTGAGAGTTCGTGCTTGTTACTTTTGGTGATCGCCATCACCTAGATGGTTTGGTGGTGATTGAAAGCTTGGTGATCATCCGGCGGAGCTTGTGGATGACCCAACTCAAGTTGTAAGCGGTTGTGGGTGATTCACCATGATGGAGTGTCAAAGAATCAACCCGTAGAGAGCACTTGATCCTTGCACGGATCAAGGGGGAGCTACACCCTTACGCGGGTGCTCCAACAAGGACTAGTGGGGAGTGGCGACTCTCTGATACCTTGGCAAAAAATATTGTTGCGTTCCTCCTTCTCTCTTTATTTTGAGCATTTACTTTGAGCAATTCAATTCTTATCATTTACATTCATAGAATTGCCATGCTAGAGTAGGATTGGAACATAGGTTGCTAAACTTTTGTGCGGTAGATCAATAAAAACACTTTCTAGGCACAATGAGTTAATTGGGCTAACCGTAGGACTTAATTATTGTAAAGAAATTTAGAATTAGCCTAATTCACCCCCCTCCTCTTGGGCATCTTGATCCTTTCACACATAAACATATAACTTCAAATAAACTCTTCTAAACACCAAAGTTAGTAGATTTCATCATCACTGATTAACTCTTACATAATAGCCTACTAAATAAGACCGTAATTTAGCATTGGAAAACAAGATAAATGTGTCGATCTTGCAAAAGTCCTGTGCGGTTTCTGAGGACAGCTCTGAATCGTAGGACATGTTAGGGACACATGATTATATTCCAGTGCCTCATATGAAAAGCTCTTCACGTGCTTCCTCTTCCTCCCTAACTAAGTTGTTCAAGCCCAGAGCAAAGTCAAATGAACAAGGACTACACACATGCATGACAGGCCACATTCTTTTGTGGTCAATTACTCTTGGGGTAAGCAGGCTTGTGAGGACAAGGATTACATGACATTTTTCTGCTTACCTCAAAAGTCACCCATGACCAACACCAAATACATAAGTTGGTGCTACTAAATACACATACAAAAAAATTCGATTATTGGCTCACATAAGATACACTGAAACCTATGCTCTCAAGAATTCACAAGCAAAGAGATGAAAGGCGGATTGTCCACGAACCCGCAAATAGGCTTAATTTTGCAGGTTACCCATAATAATCCGTAAAAAGTTAAGCCTATTTGCTGGTTCATGGATAACCCGCCTTGCTCCTGCTGCAAAAGATAACTAAGGAGCAAAGCTAATGGGCATGATCAATGCTAGAACAATAGAACTTCTCACATTTGCATGGAAATGCAAGGCATCAATCATGAGCCCCAAAGCTTCAAGATAGAGCAGCCACATACACAGTCAATACTAGCCTTTGTAAAAACAACTTTGGCTACACACAAGCTGTCTAAGGATTATGGGTAGCTGGTGTTGAAGCTGCAAACCAACAACTAAGAGGGTTCTTCAGTAATGCCTAGAGCACCAAGTTCATCAAGAATGAAAGGTTATTTTTCATTTTAAATTTTGTGGGGTATTATAGGAGCTAGGGAACGTACTACAAACCACTAAGTGGTTCTTGAAGCTAATGATGTCAAGGTGTGTAGACAAACAATGATTTGCACTTCGAAGTAGTTATGTTGATGGCACCTTATAAAACTTGAGGAAATGTTCACTCATGCATATTCAATAGTAGTGCAAGTGTGAGATCATAACAGAATCTGTAGGCGACTCTAGTTCTGTGTGGCATGGAAATAGGCTATCTCGGTCTTCTTAAACATTGCTGCACTCAAGAAAAAAAAAGATTTGGAGCCGTGTTATCAGGCTGTGAACACTTTGGTCTTGCCAGAAAATTGACATGAGTGTATTAGAAATCCATTGTGATTCCGAAAGTAACCATGCCGGCCATTCTCAGGTACATCAAAATTTGCACCACAGATGACATGTTCATACTCTATTCCCTACAGCAAGGCATTCAGGTCAGTGAAGATACTAACAGACTTGCATTAATATTAACTATATAAGCAAAAACAACAAAAATAGGAGACGGATAAAGAAAATGAGAAAGCAACCTTTTCTTTTGCATATCTTTTCAATGCAGCTTTCGCCTTTCTGCGGATGAAATACTGATTAGCCATGAACTTTTGCTGGTGTCTTTCGACAATCTTGGCTGCTCCAGGAACTAATTCTAGAACTGAGGCCACAGACTTTCCAGGGCATGGTTTCTCTGAAAAATATGTTGCAATGAGCTTGACCTCGCTGGAGGTGACTGTGCGGCTAACCATTTGCGATGCCTTGAAAATTGGCAAAAAACTTGGGCGTGTTGACACCGCAAATTCAGCCAGTGCATCTGGCTGAGGATGCCATGCCTCATCGGCTGCAGCCTTGTAAGCATCCACATAAGAGCTCGACATATCAAGGTTACGCATTGCTCTGAAAATGGCTTCTTTAAGGTTAGCATTGGAGTGGAGAAGGTACAGTATGGCATCATGTTCAGAGAGTTCAGGGAAGAGGACGTGGAGGAAAGCAAGGAGGCCATTGAGGGAGCGGCACCCGACGCGCATAAGACTTTTGGTGCTGATCATGTCCACCTTAAACTCTTTGGATGGAGGGAATACAGTGTCGTACCATATGGTATTGAGAATGATGTTGGTGACAGGGTCATTAGCTGGACCAAAGCAGTAGCCGGCCTTGAGGAGGCCTTGGTGATGGCGTATGCCCAAGGCATCCCTCGGAAGCAGCACGATTGCTTTGAGGTACAACAAATGGATTTTTTGTAGAAGCAAAGTTCTTAGAGTCTCTTTGAATTCAAGGGGGAAAGCGTTGATGCTGGCTGTTCCTTTGATGTAGCGATTTAAGCGAAGAGTCGCCTGCCAGACAGCCTCCGGAGAGCAAGGTGGCTCCTTGAGAGGTTCCTCAAGCAATTCGTGGAATCACTACCGGAAACAGAGACTTTGCCGAGTGCAAAATTCTTTATCGAGTGTTAAAAATCGGGCACTCGGCAAAGACCTTCTTTGCCGAGTGCTGCACTCGGCAAAGAATTGCACTCGGCAAAGATTTCTTTGCCGAGTGCCGAGAACTCGGCAAACACGGGCACTCGGCAAAGGACTTCTTTGCCGAGTGCCAGACTCTCGGCAAAATCTCTACGCTCGGCATAGGCTGCCCGTGAAACGGCGTCGTGTCACGGCCTTCTTTGCCGAGCGCCAACCATCAGGCACTCGACAAAGATTTGTTTTTTTGTTTTTAATTTCTTTGCCGAGTGCTAGATCTGGGGCACTCGGCAAAGAAATTAAAAACAAAAAAAAAACAAATCTTTGCCGAGTGCCTCCCTGATCCGGCACTCAGCAAAGCCGCGGACTTAGCGGTTTTTGACCGGCCGGGCAGTCACAGTCAGCCACCCCGCGCCCACGCCTGCCCGCCCCCGCCTCCGCGCCGCGCGCCGCGCCCACACCGCCCCGCTCGCCCGCGCCGCCACCGGCCGCCCGTGCGCCCGCGCCACCCGGCCGCCGCGCTGCCCGCGCGCCCTGCGCCCGCGCGCCAGCGCGCCCGGCCGCCCGCGCCGCGTTGCCCTCGCTGCCCACGCGCCCGGCCGCCCACGCGCCGTGCCCCCGGCCGGCCCTTCCCCTGGCCGCGCCGCCCGCTGCCGTCGCGCCCTGCCGCCAGCCGCGCCGTGCCCCCGGCCGGCCCTTCCCCCAGCCACGCCGCCCGCTGCCCGCGCGCCAGGCAGCGCCGTGCCCCCGGCTGGCCCTTCCCCCGGCCGTGCCGCCCTGACCCCGGCCGGCCCTGCGCCCCGGCCGCGCCTTTTTTCCGGCCTTGCCCTACCCCCGGCCGCGCCCCGTGGACCACCCGCCCCGACGCCATCCGTGCTCGACCCCGTCCCCGACTCCGCCCGATCCCGACGCCGCCCGCCCCTACCCCGTCGCCCGTCAGGTATGCCTTCTCACTTATTATTGTCGAGGTAGTGGTAGTTGTAGTAGTATTAGTTGTACTAGTGGTAGTATTAGTACAACTAGTGGTAGTATTAGTAGTAGAATTAGTGGTAGTAGTAGTAGAAGTAGTGGTAGTAGTACAACTAATGGTAGTAGTTGTAGCAATAGTGGTAGTAGTAGAAGAACCAATGGTAGTAGTAGTAGCAATAGTGAAAGTAGTAGTACAAGTAGTGGTACTACTTGGATATATTCTTCTGTATGGATTGATATCCAAGCTACATGGCTTCTGTTGAGCCATATGTGCTTGTCGACCATCGTGCCGTTGTTTTTTGCAGGTTTTGGAAACCTCACCGTGTAGGGGAGGTTCTGCCGAATTTTTTTGTAAATGACAGTATTTTGTTCTATTTTTGTAGAGAAGAGCCCGTCAGAGTTGAGTCGGAGTTCTCGCCACCGTGTCGGTCTGCCTGCACCACGTCGTCTCACCACTGCACCGACCCACCACGGCCCCGCTAGCCTGACTCCGTCGCCACCCTAGGTATAACCCCTCTTTTCGTATCATTGTCGTAGATCGCGTAACTCAGTTAGGCGTCTCCCGTTCGAAAGAGATACGGTTGGAGGTATGTAGATCTTTGCATATCTATGACCGTATCTATTTCGGATTGTCCACGCTTTTTGGACAGCCCGCAGATGCGTAGATGGGTTAGTTTCCATGTTCTGCTCTAGTCCGAGACAGAGTTTCGGCATCACCTCCCTGTTGTTCTCCGGATACACACTCTTCTTTGGCAGGACGTGTATCTGGAGAACAGCGGGGAGGTGCTGCCAAAATTCTGTCTCGGATAGGAGTAGAGCATGGAAACTAACCTCATCTATGCATCTGCGGGTGGGATTAGGACCTATCCTCACCTATTAGACAGTAGGAACACCATGTAGATGCAATTGATGGTTACATTACTTGCCGATACATATGTTAGAGGATGGATGACCGTCAGTGGATGTACACGGGCTAGAGAAGTCAGAGTGATTACACCACGGAATGGATGAACAAGACCGATGCTTTCTTGAACAGTGCATTTGGCAACGCTGCTAAAGGACATTGCCTAGTTTTGTGTCCCTGCAACAAATGTGGAAACAGGAGAAGGGTCAACAAGGTGGAAATGGGTAAACATCTTGTGAAGAATGGATTTACGCCGGACTACACTCGGTGGGTCCACCATGGTGAAGCACATCGTATGAGAGAGGAGGTGGTGAGACCACGGGTGGAGGCTTTTGATGCTGATGCCGGGGTAGCAGACATGTTAGATGACTTTCGCCAAGGACAGTTCGATGAGGGACGTGAGAAAGAGGAGATGGAAGCAGCCGCACAGGCGTTCTACGATATGATGGACTCGGCACAGAAACCCCTTCACGATCGGTCAACAGTGTCTCAACTGGATGCCATTGGACGCTTAATGGGGTTGAAGTCCGAGTTAAACTTAAGTCGACCTGGCTTCGATAAGATGTTGGCCGTGATTGGCACCTTGCTTCCGGAGGGCCACATTCTGCCGAAGAGCATGTACGAGTCACAGAAACTCCTTCGAGCACTTAAGATGCCATATGAGTAGATACATGCTTGTCCGAAAGGGTGCCTCCTATTTAGGAAAGAACACGAGCATGCAAAGTTCTGTCCAAAGTGTAAATCCTCCAGGTACCTAGAGGTAGACTCTGATGATGGCCAGAAGAGGCAACTTACGATCCCCATGAAAATCCTACGGTACCTTCCGTTCCTACCGAGGATCCAACAGCTATACATGACCGAGGAATCTGCGAAACAGATGACATGGCACAAAAATGGCAAACGGTACAATCCTGACAAGATGGTACATCCATCCGATGGTGAAGCTTGGATCCGCTTTAATGACAAACATCGTGACAAAGCAGATGAGGCTCGTAATGTACGTGTCGTGTTGGCAACAGATGGGTTCAATCCTTATGGAATGATGGCTGCCCCATACACATGTTGGCCCGTCTTTGTTATCCCCCTTAATCTCCCCCCGATGTCTCCTTTCAACGACATAACGTATTCTTGTCGTTGATAATTCCTGGACACTCGGGGAGTAATATGGGTGTGTTCATGGAGCCCGTGTTTGATGAATTGGTCCGTGCTTGGGACGATGGGGTATGGACATACGATCGAGCTACAAAGACAACCTTCAAAATGCACGTTTGGTACCACTACTCCCTGCATGACTTCCTGGCGTATGGGATATTCTACGCCTGGTGTGTTCACGGGAAGTTCCCATGTCCAATATGCAAGGAAGGTGTGAGGTTTATTTGGTTGCAGAAGGGTGGCAAGTATTCATCGTTTGATAGACATCGTCAATTCCTACCTCTTGACCATCCATTCAGACAAGACATCAAGAACTTTACGAAAGGCGTCAAAGTGATAAACCCTGCACCGCGGATGATGAATGGTGCCGAGGTTCATGCTCAGATAGGTGCTCTCGTGCCCAATGAAGAAGGTGGTTTTGTGGGATATGGTGAGCAGCATATGTGGACTCATATCTCGGGCATGACGAGGCTCCCCTATTTCGATGACCTTCTTCTACCATATAACATTGATATAATGCACACTGAAAAGAATGTCGCCGAGGCACTTTGGGCAACACTCATGGACACTGAAAAGTCTAAGGACAACCCAAAGGCTAGAGTAGACCTGGCAACGTTGTGTGATAGACCAAATCAAGAGATACAACCTCCTAGTCGTGGCAAGACCTAGAGAAGGCCTAAGGCTGATTTCGTCTTGAAAAAGGACCAAAGGAGGGAAGTACTTAAATGGATCAAGAAGCTAATGTTCCCTGATGGGTATGCAGCGAATCTAAAGAGGGGAGTTAACTTAGGCACTCTGCGAGTCAACGGGATGAAGAGTCATGACTACCACATATGGATTGAGCGGCTTCTTCCGGCGATGGTTCGAGGCTATGTCCTGGAGCATGTCTGGCAAGTGCTGGCAGAGTTGAGCTACTTATTCCGCCAGCTTTGTGCCAAGGAGCTCTCTCGGACCGTCATTGATGACTTGGAAAAAGCGGCACCCGTGTTGCTCTGTAAGTTAGAGAAGATCTTTCCACCCGCCTGCTTCTTGTCGATGCAGCATTTGACTGTGCACCTCCCGTATGAGGCACGGATGGAGGGGTCCGTGCAGAACCGTTGGTGCTATCCAATCGAGAGATGTCTGAAGACTCTTCGCAAAAAATGTAGAAATAAAGCCAGAATTGAGGCTTCCATTGCAGAGGCATACATTCTAGAGGAGGTGTCAAACTTCATAGAGAAATACTACACTGAGAAACTTCCTAACGTTCATAATCCACCCCCTCGTTACAATGCTGGCGAAAATGAATCGAACCTCAGCCTTTTCCAAGGGCAACTTGGAAGCGCAAGTGCATCGACCACTAAGCAATTGAAAAATGAAGAGTGGCGCAGTATCATGCTATATGTGTTGACCAACCTTGTCGAGGTGCAACCGTTCATTCGGTAAGTTCTAAACGAACTTGTTTTATTTCGCTGTATGTTCTTGTTTCGTCGTCCAACCCCCTTGTTTCTCGTTGGTACAGGGAATTTCTTCGTCAATCCTGGCATGGATCAAGGCAACCTACCCCGCAAGAAAATGATACCCTTCTTTCACGGGGTGCGGGACCAGGGAGCCCCGATTTCATTTGTTGGTTCAAACAGAAAGCCCAAACTAATGCGCCTATAAGTGATGAGTTAAGACAGGTTGCAAATGGCTGTGCCGTTAGGGTCAAGTCATTTACCGGTTATGACGTGAATGGATATCGTTTTCACACAGCAAGCTACGAGCAGAGTCGGCCCAATCGACAAACCACAAACAGCGGTGTTGTTACGCCCGGCACTGATGGACTTGACTATTATGGAAGAATTGAAGAAATCTACGAACTATCATTTTATGGTTCCAAACCTCTTACTCCTGTCATATTCAAATGCCACTGGTTTCATCCTGGTGTAACGAGACGGACCCCTAAGCTTGGGCTAGTCGAGATTCGACAGGATTCCGTCTATCTAGGAAAAGATGTCTACATTGTGGCTCAACAGGCCGTCCAGGTTTATTATACGTCATACGCGTGCAAAGACGTCGAGCATCTTAAGGGTTGGTCTATTGTGCACAAGGTATCGCCACACGGTAAACTACCTGTCCCAAACGATGAAGATTACAACTTTAACCCAAACACATATGATGGAGAGTTCTATCAAGAAGAGGGGCTACAAGGGAGGTTTGACATAGACTTAATCGAAGAGATAGGAATGGAAGTAGATAATGAAAGGGATGATGACGAGGATGCTGGAGACGAGGTGCGAAATCTGAAGGACATACAAATGCTTGAGCGATTACATTTCGGCAATGACAATAAAGACAACATTCCTCCTTCGGATAGTGTTGATGAGTTGGACAATGTTGATAGTGATGACGAGACCTATGATCTAGCTAATTTCAATCATGAAGATTATTTCTAATACATGTAATATTATGTTTTTTGTAATTATGTTTTGTTCATTTTTGCATATATTTCTAATACATGTAATACTATGTTTTTTGTAATTATGTTTTGTTTATTTTTGCACCTATTTCTAATTATGTCTTGTTTTTCTTTTTTATTGCAGGTGATTGAACAAAGATGGTGGGCGACCGTCATAGGTCTGTGAACTCGATTTACCAAAGACCACGTCGATCGCAGGAGGGGGCGGAGGGGGCGGCAGAGGGATCGAACAAGAGGAGGAGGACCGCTAGCCGCAGGAGGGGGCCGTCTCCTCCCACGCCACGTGAGGAGGACCGCCAGCCGCAGGAGGAGGTGGCGCCCGTGGACGAGTCAGGCGAGGAGTTGGTTTGGCAGACGGAGGAGGAGGAGGAGGAGGAGGAGGAGGAGGAGGAGGAGGAGGAGGAGGAGGTAGAGGAGGAGGGGGGAGGCGGCAGGCACGGGTTCCGCTTCCTCCAACTCCTCTTCGAGTGTCTACTTGCGAGGTCTCGTGATCCTCCCACAGGTTCCGCTTCCTCACCAATGCCCAGTGATTCGCCCCGAAGGACAAAAGTAAGTAACTGTATATGTTATCACCACTACTTCATATGATATGATGAAAAAAACTAATAATTTTTCTTAATTACTTGTGTAGGAACTGGGTGGTTGTGTCGGGTGGTAGCGCACGGCTAGTCAACGGCATCCTGGGTCTTCTGTGCAGGCAGCACTTCCCTGGCATTGTCACGTACGCATCGAAGATGGAGCCGGCCTACTCGTTTGACCACTATGTCGTCGCCTCCGATGCGGAGTACCCCAACAAGGCGGCGCGGGTGAAGGCAGAGTTTTGGGAAGTCTCCCTTACACAACATTGCTCAATACGTTGCATTCATTGGACTTTTCTTGAAATAATGAATCGATACATCGCTTTTGTATGCAGACTTATTACAGATGCGAGGAGGGATTTGAGGCCAGGGCGGAGCAGGCGACTACCAAAGCCTGGAAAAAACTCATCACCGACATGCATCACGAGGCGCGCATCTAGGCCATCGTAACCTACTACGGGTCGAAGCTTGGAGAGAGGAAAACCAAGAAAGACGCAAGAGAGATGCAGCTGACCCGTGAGCAGTACCTTGAGGTAAATGAAGCACATCAATATTGATTTGATTTGAGATTAAGTTGGTTTAATTTGATCTTCTTATATGTCTAATACTTGATGACGTGTAGGTGATTCCCTGGTGGTGCCAAGCGTATCCCGAGTGCTGGGCGATAATGGTGGACAGGTGGTTCACGGAGGAGTACCTCAAGATGCATAGGGATGCCCGGGACCGTCGTTTACCGATGCAAGGTCCAGCACACCATCAAGGCAGCCGCAACCTCGCCGGATACAAACAAGCATGGGTACGCGAATTGATTTATCTATTGTCACGCTCAGTTCTGTCTGATTTCTAATCATCGTGCTGTCTTTCTCGCAGTCGGCGTCACATAGTGGCCAGGCTTGCTCGGACTTCCAGGCATGGTGTATGGCCCACAAGGGTAAGGCGACGTCCGACGTCTCCTTCAACCTGGAGGACCCGCCCGAGGCATACACGAACCCGAGCGTCAACTCCTGCATCAGTGAGTACACTGAGGTGGCGAGGTCGCTCCATGGGGCAGACCACGATCCGAGCACCCAGGACTTCGATGGAGAGGCCGTCATGAGGGCGGGGCAAGGCAAGAAGCATGGGCGGTTCTGGCTTGGCGACGGCGTCATCGACACGGCCTCTACTCCCTCTCTCTCCCAGATCCGAGCACGAAGCACGAGCGAGAGCCCGGCCATTCGCACACGGCCGACTGCTGCACAGCACCGGGTCGACGCACTCGAGGTTATTCCTGTTTTACTCGTCATACATTGATCTTTACACACCTTAATTAGCTTTGCATTACTGAAACATTGGAGTGAAATATTGCAGGCCTGGCTGGAACAAGAAATGAAGGAACGTCAGGAGCTAGGGGCCCAGTTGGAGGCCGAGCGGGCCGAGCGGCAGGCCCAGGCGCAGAGGCTGATGGACATTACGGATTTCCTACAAGGGCTTGGGCAACGTATGGGCTTGTCTCTGCCACCTGGGCTGTTGGTTCCACCTCCGCCTCCGTGTCCTGCAGCTGCAACTACTCCTGTGAGTATCAAAGTTTTTTACTTTCGCTTGTGCTTTGCTTGTATGGCCTCTATTGTCCTAGATTAGCTATCAAAATAATCTTGTCTCACATGCAATCTTTTCTCCTTTATGCAGTCTCCATCTGACGGTGGTTCGAATAATCCACCTCATGCATCTACGAATGATGCATCTGGGCCTTCACCACAGTCGCAGTGGCCGAGATGAGTGCATGTTGTATTTTTTACATTTGTTGTTCACTTGGTGATGGACTTGTGATATACTTGTGATGCACTTGTGGACTTTGATGGACTTGTAAACTTATTTGGATGGACTTGAGCACTTATTATTATATATTGTGATGAATGTGATATGGGCGGATGGATGTGTGGATGGATGGGATATATATGTGATGGATAAGATATATATGCGATGGATGAGATATATATGCGATGGATGAGATATATATGTGATATATGTTTGTATGAATATATTTGTCATGATGGAATGCAAAAAAAAAATTACCGTTTTAGGTCACTTTGCCGAGTGTTGCACTCGGCAAAGGACCCCTTTGCCGAGCGCAACGGTCACAACACTCGGCAAAGCTGGCAAAATGGGCGACCAGGAATCAGATTTTTCAGCTTTGCCGAGTGCAGTGACTATAACACTCGGCAAAGAAATTTAAAAAAAAATTAAACTTTGCCGAGTGTCTTCCGTGTTGGCACTCGGCAACGAGTTTTTTTAAAAAAAAATAAAAAATCTTTGCCGAGTGCCTAGAGGGGTGGCACTCGGCAAAGAAAAATTTCAAAAAAAAATAAAAGCTCTTTGCCGAGTGCCTTACGGGTTGGCGCTCGGCAAAGAATTTTTTTTAAAAAAATAAAAAATCTTTGCCGAGTGCCTAGAGGGGTGGCACTCGGCAAAGAAAATTTTCAAAAAAAATAAAAGCTCTTTGCCGAGTGCCTTCCGGGTTGGCGCTCGGCAAAGAATTTTAAAAAAAAATAAAAATCTTTGCCGAGTGCCTGGAGGGTTGGCACTCGGCAAAGAAATTTTTAAAAAAAAATTAAAAAATTCTTTGCCGAGTGCCTGCAGGGTTGACACTCGACAAAGTGACCGTCAACGGAACCGGCGCCGTGACGGTCGCTTTTCTTTGCCGAGTGCCCGATAAAATACACTCGGCAAAGAGTGCTTTGCCGATCAATTTTTTGCCGTGTGTGCTTTGCCGAGTGCCGCACTCGGCAAAGGCTTTGCCGAGTGCAATATAGCCTTTACCGAATCCAGTAGTGAATTGCTTGATGGCATAAACAGAAAGGCCACGATCGATGGTAAGAATCTTTGAGAGCCCCTCAAGACGCGAGGCCAGTAACAGCGATCTGGTTGCAAAGAGGGCCGGCTTGGGGAGTGAGGCAGACATGGCAGCACACCTCAGGGCTACCTCTATGGTTGGCGAGGAGATTGGGAACCATCTGCAGCCCACGCCTCGGCTGTGCTTGATGAGGAGGACGGCTACTAGCAGGTCAGCCTTCGACAGGACAAGGTAGTGCAGGGCCTCCGAGACAGGGAGATAGCGGAAGTAGCAAATGAGGAACGTAACAAGTCCCTCCAGAGAGCGCTGCGCTATGGTCCTCCGTTGCGATAGGCTTTTGGGTCTGTTGACTCTCGGAGGAAGGTGGAAGATGTTGCTCGCATTTGTAGTGATCTTGGACATAACCTCATCTTTCCTCCTCTGTGCCTCCTCCACCGCTGTCTTATTCTTATTCATCTTTCTCTTCCTCTTCTTCCCCCTTCTATCCGGAGAAAATTGGAATCCTACCATGGGAAGTGGGTTTCGCTGAATTGACATCCTGTAATGGGCTAGATTGCCATTATAAAACTTGTGCAGTCCACTAGAATGACATTCTATGCGTTTGGGACTCAAAAAAAAATGAAAAAAGAATTTCTCTTCCACTCTTGTCCCTGCCCTTTTCTTCTTTCTTTCACGTTAGCATGGACGGAACGGGGGGCCACGAGACGGATCGAGCTGCTCCTTTTCTCGGCGAGCGAGCGGCATGGCGGTCCTGCTGCCTCCCGCGCTATGTACGACAGCGAGGACGTGGACCCGTGCAGCTGTCCGTCGACCTCGTCCTCGCCAAGAATCGGATCCCGTTCTTCATCCTTGTCACTTGCGGCTGCGCCGGAATAACCTCTCCTCGCCGGAATCCCCTCTCTGATGGCGACACGAAGATGAGCAGATCGCTCAGCTCGGCACTCGGCAGCGCGACGGGAGAAGGAGAGCGTCACCTCGCCCAACCCTATGTCTGCGTGCGTCCAGCTCTCCGTCGAACTCCTCGTCATCCAGAGCTTCGTCGTCAGCGTCCAGCTCGTCGCGGCAGCTGCTGTCCGAGGCCGCCGACGGCAACCACGCAGTAGCGGCACGGGGAGTACCTCTGAGAGGTGTAGGAGTTGGCCGGCGAGGGCGCGCCGCTGCCGCGGCTCTTCATGATGGGCCGCTACGTGGGCGGCAGCGAGGACTGCGGCTTGCTGGCCGAGTCCGGGAAGCTGCGGGAGCGTGCGCGCCGGTAAGGTGTGGGCGGGCAGGGACGGCCGTGGCCGCGAGGGCAATCCACGGCCGGCGTGGGGGGCGGGGGGGCGCTGCAGTCATGGCCGGCGTGGGGGGAGGCGCTGCAGTCATGGCTCTGGCGTGGAGAGAGGAAGCGGAGGAGCGCCCGGTCGACCGACGTCGATCCGTTTCTCCTCCCTCCGTTCCGTGTGTCCGTGTGCTCTCCCGTGAAAACAAGGGATGTCATTCTAGCGGACTGCACATGTTTCATAATGACAATTTAGCATAACTCCATTGTTGCGGGATCGCAACCTAGCGAAGCCCAATTTTCTCGTGCCCTAGAGATCGATGCCTGCTCGCGCATTAATCCGAGCACCACCGGTTGCGGCCCCTGACTTGGAGCACCCCGATATCTCGGACATGCTGCAGTGCTGCTAACCTTCAATGCCGACACAGATGGACCGATCGCAGGCTTGGGGACTGAGGAGATAATGTTTATTTAGGCCTGGGCCTTGTGAATTGTAATGGGATGTTGGCCTATTAGATTTCGGGGTGGATAGTGGGTTTTACATGAATTAGGCCTGCTAGACCTAAACTTTCGGCCCGTGAAAAAGAGCAACCTCTAATCACGACGAAGTCCACTGGGCAGGGCCCATGTTCAGACGTCAGTCAACAAAAAAGAAAAAACAACCAAGAAAATATAAGCCACTGCTGGCCCCCACTTGGCAGTGAGCAAGCCGCCAGGCGTTTCCCCTTGAGGTGCATGTGCATCAGGTGAGACCCATCGAAACTCAGAAAGACCGGGGCCCACACCTCTTCTGCTTAACCTTTCCCTGCCCGATCCCTGGCCCCCACACTCGAGTCCTCCTCGCCGTCCAGACAGGCCTCTCTTCGCGAACGCAAACCTTCCTAAAGCA
Organism: Miscanthus floridulus; assembly: GCF_019320115.1. NCBI lineage: Eukaryota > Viridiplantae > Streptophyta > Magnoliopsida > Poales > Poaceae > Miscanthus > Miscanthus floridulus. Next base: position 21,919,450 of record NC_089581.1, read on the forward strand.
CGCGTCCCCGTGAAGCCTCAGCATCGCGCACCATCCAGTCATCCACTGCTCAAGAGCGTGAACGAAGCGGCGGAAGGAAGAGACGCAGGATCGACCGACGAGAGATGGCGGAGCACTTCACTGAGGAGGAGATCACCGCGTTCAAGGAGGTTTTCGCCCTCTTCGACAAGAACAGCGACGGTACGTGTTCGCCGTTTCCTAAACCCTTGCGGGTGCAGCTTCGAAGGGTTTCTTGGGCCGTCCGGCCATCCGCTCGGTGTTTGCTAGTAGATCGCGGGACTTTTCGATTTGTTTTGTTGCTCAGTGCCATGCTTAGAATCAGGGTGAGTGGTTTTTGGGGAACACCGAGATGGAGAATTCTAGCCTTCTAGGGATTGATTGTTTGGGTTTTTTGCTGGCTTCTTTTTTTCGTTCCTGCATGAACTTGTCTCGTATCTGCCTTGAGGTTTGTTGTCAGAATTTTCAGAGGTGTTTGTGCATATTGTTTTTCCCAGATCTCTATATCCACGCTCTGATTGATTGGCACGGTTCTGAATTCCTGATCTACAGTCCTATGCATACGAATCTGATTACAGTCGATTTTGTTCTAGTTGTAGCAGCCTTCCATCTGTAAAAACCAGTAACCCGCCTGCATTGCTGCCTGTTCGACTAGAGATAAAGAATGGATTAGCTACTGGGATTGCATGTGTTCTTATGGAAAAATTGGATGCCATGGCTAGGGATAAACAATACGGAGGCTGCATTACTGGTACCAAAAATTTCAGAGTTGTTTGTGTTGATTTTTGTTCCTAATCTCAGTATCTGCATCTTAGTTATCTAGCTCAGCTATGCATAGATGGTGTCTACTCTTTTCTACCTTTGACGTCTTTTATCTGCCTATATGTGCATCTGTTCATCACTTGAACAGTTGAACTATACATTGTAGTTTGAGTGCATAGTTTCAGTGATCTTTGGTTCAGATGAAGGGTGTGTTTTGTTTGAAACTTGTCACCATTTTACAGAATCTACGTGAAATGTTTCGTGTTGTTAACTTTATACTATCAAGCCTAGGAATTAGGAAATATGTGGTTTGTGCTTTTGCTCCTTAACAGATTTTGAAAAATGAATTCACATGAGATTCTTCTACTTACATGTATGCAGGATTCATTACTAGCGAAGAACTGGGAACTGTGATGAAGTCCTTGGGTCAAAACCTCACTGGATCTAAACTGCAAGATATGATCATGGAGGTTGATGCTGATGGAAATGGAACTATTGAGTTTCCTGAATTCTTGAATTTGATGGCACACAAACTGAAAGTATGGCCTACGTTTTTCTCTTATTATGTTATCCCAGTGTACGTGATGCTCTATATGCTGCATTCCAAACTTATATTGTACATATTTTCTAGGATCAGAACTTGGAAATGCCCTGAGACATTCCCCTCGAGAATAATGCTTCATAGCTTGTTTAGTCTAATTTATATGATTTCCATACTGTGTCCTGAAGTGAGGGGGTTAGAGATTCAGCTTAATGTCAAGGTTTTTTGTTTAATGCCAAACATCACTGGTTTGCTCACAGTACTTATCTTATTGAGAAGGTGCTATTTCTCTTGCACAAGAATGCGAAGCACACTAGCATTTGAAATTCCTAATATGAAACCAAACATTTTGATTCAATGCACACTACTAGCGACTTGAACGGTCTGTTGCCAGCTTGATTAGATCAAAGCATACAATGGTACTGGAAGCATCAGAGCATAGTATGAATTTAAGTTTAACAATGGCAGCTTCCTACGATGTTTGCTATACAGAATACAGTTTATGTATTCTTTGTACTCTTTCGGTACTAACTCACCTGATTTATGCTCTCAAATGACACTGATTCAGAGGAAGAAGTAAAGGAAGCATTTGAAATGTTTGACAAAGACCGGGACGGTTATATTTCTGCAGCTGAGGTAAACCCCTGGCTTAAGCATGTTCTTACCTATTCGATCACTATACTGCCAATTCTTAACATAGAGGGACATCTACTCGAGATTTCCAAATGATAAACTTCTGGCATCAGTTAATATCATTTGACTCTGCAGCTACGTGACATGATGGCAAACCTTGGGGAGCAACTGACTGACGAGGAAGTCAGAGAGATGATACAGGAGGCGGACACGAACGGTGATGGTTTTGTGAGCTATGATGAGTTCAAACAAAGGATGTTGCGCAAATGAGTAGGAGTACTATGACATAGAATAGAACACATGTTGTTGGTGTCTGACTAATTACTTAGACAAGAGTCGATGGTGGTTGATCCTCTCGATACTAGTTATAATACTTGTCGCTAGTACTTAATTCCCCTCTGTAAATCACCAAGGCTTCATATATCCAAAGTTTCTATGAAGATAGGGTACATGGTTCGCACCTTTTGCCAACTGGATTTGTTAATGCTGGGTTTGAAAAGTTTTCCCAAAGTCAGGACCCATTTGGCACAGTTTCACCGGCAGTTATGAGCTGCTTCTTTTTTTTTGTCAAACACTCTTTTTCAAAACAAGTTTATGGGTGAAACTTTTTTTAATGCCCTCACAAAGGAATGGAGAGAAGTGAAGCTAAAAAAGTAGTTTTTTACAGCTCTTCCTCATTTTGCTCCCTCAGCCATGCATGAAGCTGTTGGCGAAGCTGTTTTGTTAAACAACTTTTTCAAAACAACTCGGCTTCACCCAAAAAACTGCATGTGAGCTTCAATAGTGAAACTAAGTTATGCTAAACGGGGCCTTAGTGTACATTCATGGAGTATTTTTTTTGTTGTTTGTCTGATGCAGAGGTGTATCACGTGGATTTGATCGCTTGGATCAACACTACAGCTGCTGTAGAGTCTAGCATCATTACCATTCTAGATTGGCTCTAAACCATTCAAGACAAAATGCCAACAGTTTATTGCTTGGAAATCTCGACTAGTGTGTAGATGCTCGTCTAAAAAAGATAATTGGGAGCAGAGTGATCGGATGGATAAGAGCATGTAGAAACAAGGAGTTTACCTCATCTGCAATATAGCCATTCTGGTCCTTGTCAAACAGTTTGAATGCTTCTCTCAATTCTTCCTTTGAATCAATATCCTTCGAGGAAATAAATCAGGTGAGCTAGCACACGATGTGCAGATGTGCTTGTGCTGCTAGTCCCATTCTAAAGCTTTGCATCCCTGCTGCTCTCGTGGGCTTAGGTAGTCAGGTTTGCGACTGCACCCAGTGATGAACTGAAGGTGCATCACCAGCAGAAATGCGCATGCACTATAGTTGCGAATTGTGACACATCACCGGGGCAAGGAAAGACCTGATCGGAACCAGTGAGCTCCATGGCACTACACAGGGACACAGTTGCGTGCTCTGGATCAGGGCTCAGGACTGGGATGCTTTTGACCTTGTAACCTGCGGAAAATCTATAGCAGAGATGCTGATGAACTGATGTAGAGGTATTGCACCGCGCAATACAATGAACCTACATGGCTACATCTCCGTTCCCCATTTTAGATATGTGGCTATTTTCCTTTTACGAAATCCGACAAAGGTTATTGTGCTACAGAATCAATATTTTTATTGGCTACTTAAGTGTTTTTTCTGCTAAATAAAAAAGTCAGAAAACTTTAGAAGTGTACAAGTTTATTTACATTACCTCGATCCTTTGTGAAGATTCTTGCATGGTTGTCGACAATATCTCATCCTCATCAGTGTCATTTCTTCCACTTCACCGCCACTACTAGGTCGAAGTCATGACTCATAAGAGGGGCTGTGGTTCAAAGCTCCCAATAATAAAAATTGCACAAAGGGAGGCGTTATCCAAATTGCACAAAAGAAAAAAGTGACACTTACTTTGAAGTATATGGCATTAGTGTTGACAAAAAGAAGTAGATACGTTAAGGGTATGTTTGGAACCTTTGCTGGTTGCTCGCCTTGTCTCACCTGTTTGCACAGCAAGCTTGCCCTTCTAGGCAAGAAAATCCTTGCCAACATAGGCAAGCCAAATCGGCTCTCCTGCACGAGCAAGGTTCAATTGCGTGCTCCCGTGGGTAGCTGAGCCGTCGCCAAATCAGCCTCCACCGCCACCAGATCGAGGTTTCCCGGTGTCAAACCAATCTTTGGCGCCGCCAGATTGAGGTTCCTCGGCATAGAATCGATCTCAACCACTGCAAATCAAGATTCCCTGGTGAAGAATCGGCCTTTTACCGCTGCCGAATAATGGTTTCTTGTTGCTGAATCGGTCTTAGCCACAACTGGATCAAGGTTCCTCGGCACTAGATCGGCCTTAGATGCCGTCAGGTTGAGGTTCCCCATGCCGAATTGGCCTTAGTCGCTGCTAGATCGAGGTTCCTCGACGCCAAAATGGACTCAAATGCCGCTAGATCGAGCCCCTCCCCCCCCCAATTCGGCCTTAGCCGCCGCCAGATCGAGGTTCCTCAGCACCAAATAGGCCTCAGATGCTGCTTGATCAAGGTTCCCCAACCTCAGATGTCGTCAGATTGAGGTTCCCCCACACCGATTCAACCTCTACAACCTTTGGTTCAAGGTTGCTTGGCGATGAATCGGCCTCCCCTTGAGCTATGGTGCGAAACGAGACGAGACGAACCGCGACAAGGTTCCAAACACATCCTAAACAAAGAGTCATCGGAATAAAGGAGATTCTATCAATAGAGAAAGCCCCCCACAACGACAGCGGGGTGAGAGTTAGATGCCCATGGAATCGAGAAAGAAAGCCGAAGTGGTGGAGAAAAAACTTACCTTCATGGCGTTGATAAGCAAGATGGTGGTAGCGGGGGGGGGGGGGCAAATATATGGTGGAGGCTAGGGTATGTGATATTTATATATGAGGTGAGAAGAGAATAGTGTGGTTGGATCTAAATCCAATGGTTGAAATAGATGAGCGGGGGAGATTAGGGTTTGTCGACGAGGAGAGTATGAAGCAATGACTATCTAATTCTAGCAGTTGAAATGGTAATATAGAGGTAGTAGCTAGGAGAATGCTTAATGGTTGAAACTTCTACCATATTATGCAAGAATTAATTTACATATTCCTATTTTTATCTATAACACCTTGTCTCCATACACCGAGTTTTTAGCACAAATCACCTAAAGCGCTAAATAAACTAGAATAATGTTATAATTTTTTCATATTCTTCAGCGTGACGAAGTCACCAAGCTCGATTTCTTTAAAATCCATATCAGTTTTTTTTGTCAAACATGAATGTTTCTTTTATGTATATCCCTTGTCAAGCATTTGAAATCATGATTATTACTCTCTCTCTCTCTCTCTCTCTCTCTCTCTCTCTCTCTCTCTCTCTCTCTCTCTCTCTCTCTTATGTATATCCCTTGTCCTTAAATAAAAGGTATTTTTAGTTTAGGTCAAACCATGTTAAATTTGAAAATATTACAAATATCACCACTTGTTCAAAGAGAGCAAGCAAATAGGTCCATAGCTTATCTTTGTGAGAAAAATGTTGGGTTGAACACATCTCCCCGCGGGAAGGAAGTGTATGGGCCTGTAACTCATCGCATCTAATATCGGCCTGTAAAGTTTCTCTGGGAGCGAATTCCTTTTGTCGGCCCATCCAAAAGAGGCCGTCCTGGAGAAACCCGGTTCCGTTGCATTCGCGCAGCAAAAAAGAGGAAAAAGAAAGAAGAAAGAACAGAGGAAAGACGAAAGAGTACAACGCGGCGGCGACACCACCGCCCGCCGCCTCCCGCCGCGATGGCGATGCGTCCGCTCGCCAGGCTCCGCCACCAACTTTCCCCCTCCCTCCTCCGCCTCCATGGCCCGCAGAATGGGTGGCCTCCCGCCTCCGACTCCGCCTTCCTCTGGCGCGGGCTCGCCTCGTCATCACCTTCCGCGGCCGCCACCTCGGCGGGTCGGGAGAAGAGCTCGAGACGGACTCTGGGGTACCTGCTCGGCGTTGCGGTCGCCATGGTCGGCGCCTCGTACGCCGCCGTCCCGCTATACCGTCGCTTCTGCCAGACTACTGGCTACGGCGGCACCACCCAACGACGCGAGGTTTGGACTTGCCCTCATTTTCGATTTGGTTCGATCCAGTTATTCTATGTGCAGATGTGCGTTGCCCATTGTTCGTATATTAGGATTAGGTGCTCCATTTCATCATTGGCCGGCGCTAATTGCACTTTGCAGTTTGCAACACTCCATCTCTATCACTGGTAGGGTTTAGTAACCTAAGCTGATACGGCCTACTATATATTTCTTGTAGAAATAGGCGCATTTCAAGTCTATTTTCACACCTGTGGTCACCAACGATCCACAGGCAACGTGAGTTGTGAGGAACGGGAGTAGTTCTCCTTTACCGAGCTTTACTTTTACTGGTAGAAAATTGTTCAGCATTCTTTGTACACATTGCCAGGTCTTTAAACATTACTCCATGTAGGTCCACACATAACGATTATGACCAATCAAATGACAGCACGTCAACAAAACAAAGCATGCGAATGAGCTGTAGCCTTCCCGCTTCTAGTCCGACTGTCCTTGATGACCCCCAGGTGTTACACCTATGTTGTATTTAGTTCATAGTTATCATGTACTTATTATGAAGGGAATATGATCTTTATCTGAGTTGTTAGGAGTTGTCTAGTTTTAAAGGTTGTGTTACCCTTGTTGCTGTGTTTGTTAAAAAAAATGCTTATAAAAACAAGGAATGTGAAGTCATATGTTCCACTGCCTAAAGCAAGCAGCCAGCAATGGTAGGGGGAGAAGGGAGCATTGCGCTGCAACAGAAACATCTCTGAGCCACAGTAAGCCCAGTGCCCGATCCATAAGATGGAGGAGAGTTCGAGTCTTGTAGGTGAGGAGTCCTGACCGGAGAGGCAGCTCCTGGTGGTCAGATGTACTCCTACTCCTGCTATTGGCTTCATTTAATCCTTTACTTGACGCCCTGGACTGCTGGAGTTATCACTGGCTGATGGATAAGTCTGGCTGCTGTGGTCTTTGTGGGGCTGTTGTGGTCTTTGTGTTTTTAGGACAGCATAGGACAGCATCTTAGACTAGAGGACAGCATCTAGGACAGCATCTTAGACTAGCATCTAGAGGACAACATCTTAGCATCTAGTACAGCATCTTAGACTAGCATCTTGGCATATGCTTGGCTGGCTAACGGCCTATAAATATGTATCCCCAACCCCTCGGGTTGGCATGGCATTGAGAAATAAACCAGAAAATTGTCCCAACTCCTAGTGTCATCCTCTTTCGATGAGAGTAAGAATTCTGCTACTTCCAAGAGTGAGAATTCAGCGACTAACAAGTGGTATCAGAGCCGTATTATCCTATAGCCTGAGCATCTCCTCTCCCAGCCACACAACAGCCCAACTGCGAGCAGCAGCTCCGGCCGCTCCTGCTCACTCCTCCCCCGCGCGGACGAGCAGCAGCTCGTTTGAAGCAGCCCTCTCCCCACGCAGCAGCCCCCTGGTAGCGCGTCATGTCCGCAGGGCAGTCTCAGCGCTCGGTCGCCTCGAGCACGCGGCGTCGGCAGGAGGCCGAACTTGCCGCGGCAGAGGGACGCGAGCGAGCGGCGGCAGAGACCGCTGCGGCGGCGGCAAGGGCGTCGAGGCTGGCAGCGGCGGAGCTGGCAGCAGCCAGAGTGGAGGCGGAAGCAGCGGCGGCGGCGAATGCAGCACGTGCGGCGGTAGCGGAGGTCGAGGCTCTGCGTGGCAGCATCGGCAGCTCCATTTCCGCTGACAACACCGCCGACGCGGACCTTGAGCTGCTAGAGAGGGAGGCAGCGCGAGCGCGGGCGGCGCAGTGGGCAGCCGCGCACGCCCCACGAGCGTGGCGGCAGCCCAGACAGGCGCGGACGCGCTGGCGGCACTCCTGGAGGAGGCGTGCACGGCGGTGGCGCTCTTGGGGCAGCCGCGCACGCCCACGAGCGCGGCGGCAGCCCAGACAGGCGCGGATGCGCCGGCGGCGCTCCTGGAGGAGGCGTGCACGGCGGCGGCGCTCCTGGAGGAGGCGCGCACGGCGGCGGCGCTCCTGGAGGAGGCGCACACGGCAACGGTGGCGGATGGGTCGATGGAGAGCGCGGCCTTCACAGACAGTGTGGCTCTCTCTCCCCGGATCGGTACCGACGGGTCGATGGAGAGCGCGGCCTTCACAGGCAGCGTGGCTCTCTCTCCCCGGATCGGTACCGTGGTTACCACGGGCTCTAGGCTGTTATCAGGGACGTCGGTCCCAGCGGTGGGTGGCCTACCCTCACCAAGACCAACTACGTCGAGTGGGCTGCGGTGATGAGGGTAAAGCTCCAGGTGCGGCACATGTGGGAGGCAGTCCGATACGGCGACGTCGACTACGACCTAGATCGACGGGCGCTGGATGCCCTCATCGCTGCAGTCCCGCCTGAGATGCAGTTCTCGCTTACCAACAAGCGGACTGCCAAGGAGGCTTGGGACGCCATCGCTGCGGCACGCATCGGCAGCGACCGCGCCCGCAAGTCCACACTGCAGGCAGTTCGCAAGGAGTGGGAGAACCTGGCCTTCAAGCCAGGTGAGGACGTTGATGACTTTGCTCTCCGTCTCAACACTCTGTTGCAGAAGATGGTGCAGTTCGGCGATGACACCTACGGCGAGGAGAGAGCTGTCGAAAAGCTCTTTCGCTGCGTCCCCGAGAAGTACAAGCAGATGGCTCACTCGATCGAGTCCCTGCTGGATCTCTCCACGATGTCGATCGAGGAGGCGATAGGTCGCCTCAAGGTCGTCGACAGCGATGAGCCACAGTCTCTCTCGGGGCCCATCACCACTGGCGGGAAGCTCCTTCTCACTCGGGAGCAGTGGCTTGCCAGCAAAGGTGATCTGAAGAAGGTGGAGCCTTCTTCCGCGACAGGCGGCCGCAAGCGTGGCAAGCCACGCAAGGCGCGCAGAGATGCCCAGGCCGAGGCGCGAGGACGTGCCGAGGGTGATGCCCGCGGAGGCGCCGAGGGCGGCGCCGCCGGCAGTCACAAGCCGGCACGAGACGACGCCTGCCGCAACTGCGGCCAGCTCGGCCATTGGGCCAAGGACTGTCGACAGCCACGACGCGGCCAGGCTCACGTCGCACAGGCGGAGGAGGAGCCGGCTCTATTCATGGCACATGCAAGCAATGAGCTACCTCCAGCGGCACCGGCCGCAGCGGCTCTCCTCCACCTCGACGAGCCAAAAGCACACGCCCTCCTCGGCGACAGCTCCGGCAACGACAAGACTGACGGGTGGTGCCTTGACACCGGCGCCACCCATCACATGACCGGTCGATGGGAGTTCTTCACCGAGCTTGATTCTAGCGTCCGAGGCTCCGTCAAGTTTGGGGATGCCTCCGGCGTGGAGATCAAGGGCGTCGGCTCCGTCATCTTCACCACCGTGTCTGGTGAGCACAGGCTGCTCACCGGAGTCTACTACATCTCCGCGTTGAGGAACTCCATCATCAGCTTGGGACAGCTGGATGAGAACGGTTCGCGCGTGGTGGTTGAGGACGGAGTCATGAGGATTTGGGATCGTCGTCGTCGCCTTCTTGCCAAGGTATCCAGAAGCGCAAATCGACTCTTACGTCCTTAACGTGCAGGTGGCACAACCCCTCTGTCTCGCTGCTCGTCGGGACGACGAGGCGTGGCAGTGGCACGAGCGTTTCGGGCACCTTCACTTTGAGGCCCTGAAGCGGCTCAGTGCCACGGAGATGGTGCGAGGCCTGCCGTGCCTCGACCATGTGGAGCAGCTCTGCAACGTCTGCGTGTTGACGAAGCAGAGGCGACTCCCCTTTCCACAACATGCTAGCTTTCGAGCCAAGGAGAGGCTCGAGCTTGTGCACGGGGACTTGTGAGGCCCGGTGACACCGGCCACACCAGGAGGACGACGCTACTTCCTGCTGCTCGTCGACGACCTCTCCCGCTACATGTGGGTGATGGTCCTCGGCAGCAAGGGAGAGGCTGCGGATGCCATCAGGCGCGCGCAGGCTGCTGCGGAGGCGGAGTGCGGCCACAAGCTGCGCGTGCTGCGCACTGACAACGGCGACGAATTCACGGCGGCTGAATTCGCGTCGTACTGAGCTGACGAGGGCATTCAGCGCCACTACTCCGCGTCGTACAGCCCGCAGCAGAACGGCGTCGTCGAGCGGCGCAACCAGACGGTTGTGGGGATGGCTCGGGCCCTCCTCAAGCAGAGGGGGATGCCGGCTGTCTTCTAGGGAGAGGCGGTGGTGACGGCCGTCTACATCCTCAACCGCTCGCCTACCAAGGCGCTCGACGGCAGGACGCCATACAAGGCTTGGCATGGGCGCAAGCCGGCGGTCTCCCACGTGCGGGTCTTCGGCTACCTCGCGTTCGCCAAGGAGCTTGGCCACATCAACAAGCTCGACGACAGGAGCACTCCGGGAGTGTTCATCGGCTACGCGGAGGGCTCGAAGGCCTACCGCATCCTCGACCCGAAGGCACAGCGTGTGCGCACGGCGCGCGACGTTGTGTTCGACGAAGGGCGAGGATGGGCGTGGGACAAGGCGGTGGACGACGGCTCGGCTCCGACGTACGACGACTTCACTGTCGAGTACGTCCACTTCGAGGGAGCTGGGGGAGTAGGCGGCTCTTCTTCGGCGAGTGCGTCTACCCCAGTCCCCAAGCCTCCACCGACCCCGGCGCCTGCTACTCTGACAGCACCACGCTCTCCAGCCAGGACCTCGGCTGCGATGAGTTCTTCGCCGGCTCCACCACAGCCGGCAACGCCACGCACTCCAGCACCGACAGGCACCACTCCGGGCACGTCTACTCCACCACCAGCTCGTGTCGAGCACGGCCCGGTTGAGCTCGCTACTCTGCTCTCTCACGACGAGGAGCGCGTCGAAGCGTACCACGACGGCGAGCCGTTGCGGTACCGTACGATGGAGAACCTTCTCGGCGACCAGCTGGTGCCGGGACCGGTGCCTCATGACCTGGAGGCGCAGTTGCACCTTGCGTGTGACGACGGCGAGCCTCGGTCGTTTGCAGAGGCCGAGAGACACGCGGCATGGCGCGCCGCGATGCAGTTGGAGATGGATGCGGTTGAGAAGAACCGCACCTGGGAGCTTGCTGACCTTCCTCGTGGTCACCGCGCGATCACCCTTAAGTGGGTGTACAAGCTGAAGAGGGATGAAGCCGGTGCCATCGTCAAGCATAAGGCTCGCTTGGTGGCACGAGGTTTCGTGCAGCAGGAGGGGGTTGACTTCGACGACGCCTTTGCTCCCGTGGCACGAATGGAGTCCGTGCGACTCCTCCTTGCGCTAGCTGCCCAGGAGGGCTGGCGTGTTCATCACATGGACGTCAAGTCGACGTTCCTTAACGGCGACTTGAAGGAGGAGGTCTACGTGCACTAGCCGCCGGGATTTGCGATCCCCGGCAAGGAGGGCAAGGTGCTCCGCCTGCGCAAGGCCCTCTATGGCTTGCGGCAGGCACCGAGGGCGTGGAATGCCAAGTTGGATTCCACGCTAAAGGGGATGGGCTTCGAGCAAAGCCCGCACGAGGCGGCCATCTACCGACGGAGCAGTGGAGGTAATGCTCTGCTGGTGGGTGTCTACGTCGACGACTTGGTGATCACCGGCACCAAGAATGCGGAGGTGGCGGCATTCAAGGAAGAGATGAAGGCCACCTTCCAGATGAGTGACCTGCGGCCTCTCTCCTTCTACCTGGGAATCGAGGTGCACCAGGATGACTCCGGGATCACGCTTCGACAGACCGCCTACGCCAAGCGCGTCGTTGAGCTAGCTGGGCTCACCGGCTGCAACCCAGCTCTCACTCCGATGGAGGAGAGGCTGAAGCTGAGCCGCGACAGCACGACGGAGGAGGTGGACGCTACGCAGTACCGGCGTCTTGTTGGGAGCCTTCGCTACCTCGCCCACACACGGCCGGACCTGGCATTCTCCGTCGGCTACGTTAGTCGGTTCATGCAGCGACCTACAACGGAGCACCAGCAGGCTATGAAGAGGATCATCCGCTACGTTGCGGGGACTCTCGACCACGACCTCTACTACCCTAGGTGCCCTGGGGCGGCACACTTCGTCGGGTACAGCGACAGCGACCACGCCGGCGACATCGACACCAGCAAGAGCATGAGCGGGATCCTCTTCTTCCTCGGCAAGTGCCTCGTTAGCTGGCAGTCGGTCAAGCAGCAGGTGGTGGCCCTGTCCAGCTGCGAGGCCGAGTACATAGCGGCCTCCACCGCTTCGACTCGGGTGCTCTGGCTCGCTCGACTGCTTGGCGATCTCCTCGGCAGAGACACTAGAGCGGTGGAGCTCAGGGTGGACAACAAGTCCGCTCTGGCCCTGGCAAAGAACCCCGTCTTTCATGAACGCAGCAAGTACATCCGGGTGAGGTACCACTTCATCCGAGGCTGTCTTGAGGAAGGGAGCATCAAGGCGAGCTACATCAACACCAAGGACCAGCTTGCGGACCTGCTCACCAAGCCCCTTGGGAGGATCAAGTTCTTTGAGCTCTGCTCCAGGATCGGGATGGTTCAACTTTCCCACAAGACGACGCACAAGGCTTAGGGGGAGAATGATGGATAAGTCTGGCTGCTGTGGTCTTTGTGGGGCTGTTGTGGTCTTTGTGTTTTTAGGACAGCATAGGACAACATCTAGGACAGCATCTTAAACTAGCATCTAGAGGACAGCATCTTAGCATCTAAGACAGCATCTTAGACTAGCATCTTAGCATATGCTTGGCTGGCTAGCAGCTTATAAATATGTATCCCCAACCCCTCGGGTTGGCATGACATTGAGAAATAAACCAGAAAATTGTCCCAACTCCTAGTGTCATCCTCTCTCGATGAGAGTAAGAATTCTGCTACTTCCAAGAGTGAGAATTCAGCGACTAACACTGGCTCAGGGCTTTTCATTCTTTAGAGGTTAGGCTGAAACTGTTCTGGTCATACATAGCCATGTACCATATCGAAAATTGTGAAATAGTACGACACATGGAAAATGGAGAATATTTACTATTTTATTAAAGAACATGGTAGCGAAAATGGAGAATATTTACTATTTTAAAGAACATGGTAGCAAATCAAGCCAATGGAAATATGCCAAAACAAAAAAATGGTGAAGGTGGAACTGGCAAGTTTTCATTTTCCCCCCAGAGAAATGGAATGTCCCATCTTATCTTGCACTCCATGCACACCGGTGTTTGTACACTAATGTAACTCAGGAATGTGCTCCTTAATTTTTCTTAAAAGACATTATTGTTCTGGTTCATTTCCTGGGTGAATGCTGACATAGATGATGCATATATTTAGACATCACTGAGACATAATTATTGTGAATTTGTTTGTGGAATTGATTGAAATTCATATGCCTGTGCTATTTATTTGCTGCCTGATTCTTGGTATGCCAATTTCTTGACCATTGAGTAAACTTAGGTATGTCTATATCTAACTCTAACTTCATGCAATTGTTCAGAAATGTGGCTTATACTTAAGCAACTAGGAGTTGCCTTAGAAATAATTGACCCATTGAAAGTTTGGTACAATGTTATATCCAGTGTGAGCGTTCGGATTCATGAGCTTGAGTGTTTTTGTACTCTATGCAGAGTGTGGAGGAGAAGATCTCGCGGCATGCTCGAGACGGAACTACAACATCGCGGTGAGCCTGGCTGAACATGGGAATACCCAGTTTTTGGATTTTAATTAGAGTTAAATACACCGGCGGCCCTTAAACTTGTGGCATTGTGCCACTTAGGTCCACGAACTCCCAAACTCGAAATTTGACCCCCTGAACTTGTTAAGCGGTGCACCACAGGTCCATACCCCTTCGAGAGATGCTGACTAGGATGAAATTTTACAAAAAGCACCCCAAGTCATGTTCTACCTCCGTATCCCTCGCGCACGGCGGCGTTCGGCCGTCCGTTTCCTCACGAAAACGGGATGTGAACATGTTCTCCCTCGCAGTTGGTTCCCTCGTGGCCGGCTGTCCACCTGTGCGGTCCCCGGCGCCGCTTCCCTCGCGGCGGCGTGAGAAAATGGGATCGGGCTGGCCCTGCCGGGATGCCCGGCCAGCCACGCCTCCGTGGACATGATGCTATCCCAGAGGTCGCGGACGCCCTGGTACAGCAGCACGCTCCCGGAGCTTGCGTGCCCACGGCGTCCGTCGCATAGTTCACCTCTGGGGCGCCAGGAGCCAGTGGGAGCAGCGTTGCCGGCCGTTGTGTCGTCGTCGTCCACGGCAGTGCTGTCGCTGGCGTCATCAGATTATTGATGCTTCCACGACTGCCACCGGATTAGCCAGGAAGAAGAGGACACCGTCAGCAACAGATGGCATGGTGCAACGCCTGCCCCCTGTGGCCTGTGCTCACCATGCCGACCACGGTTGGAGGGGAGGTCGCTGCTGCGGTGAATGGCCGCGTCAGGAAACGTGCGCCCAAGGACAATGACAACAGCAAGCCGGAGTCGTCCAAGCGCCTAGGCAGAGGGCCGCCGCTAAGCAGCGGCAGCGAACGGCAGTAGAAAGGACACGATCACCGCCGCCAACGCGAAAAACCTCGTCATCAAGAAGCAGCCGCTGCTAGCAACGATCTTCAGATCGTCCCTGTTCTACCGCTACCAACGCCAAGCAACAGGAGGAGAAGGAAGCAGAACGCCGCGGCCTCGCCGAGCGGTGGCAGCAGGCGCAATGTGGTCGCTAGGAGGAGCAGCACGGTCGTGGCGGCAACGACAACAGTGAAGAGGCGCACCATACTGACATGGCTGATCGACACCGGTTTCCTGTCCGACAGAGAGAAGGTGTTCTACGTGCCAGTGAACAGTGGCGAGGGCAAGGTTGTCTCGGGCGTGGTCACCAGGACAGGAGTCCACTGTGGCTGCTGCGACGCCGTCGTGTCGCTGCTGGCGTTAGAGGCGCACGCTGGCCGCGATCCTGTGCAGCAGCGGTCGTGGGAAAAGCTCCTGCTCGTGTCTGGCAGCTCCCTCCCGAACCGCATGCAGGAGGCGTGGGAGAAGGAGAAGCCCACTACTGCCGATGCGTGCTGTGAGCCTGTGACAGCACCCGCCCCCGCGCGTCTGATGCCTATGACAGCACCACGAGCGAGACGACCGGCCGCGGACGCCACGGGCGAGGGAGACAGACGGCGGGTCGCGAGTGCCGTGGCCAGCCAGACGTAGAACATGTTTATAGCAGGGTGTTTTTTTATAAAAAAATTATCCTAATCAGGGCCTCCTGAATGGGTATGGACCTGCGGTGCACCGCTTAACAAGTCTAGGGAGTCAAATTTCGATTTTGAGAGTTCATGGACCTAAGTGGCACAGCGCCACAAGTTTAAGGGCCGTCAGTGTATTTAACTCTTTTAGTTATTTCATGTTCCTGAACTAACACTGTATTACTGAACCAATTATTCAACGAAATAGTTTCGTCTGAATACTTTGTTTTGCCCTGGGATGCCATTCTGAACGCTCCCATTAAAGACCTTAGTTTCTTGGGAACACTATTTTGATTGAAAGATAAAAAAAGGCCTTACTTTTGTGGAAACGCTAAAAACAATCGTGTGTTTTCAGCTAGATGTCAGTTGCGTAAATTAGAATCTTCCTTTACGTCTCAAACATGGCACTGTGACTTTCTTTCCTTGATGTCTGTTTAACAGTGTTTATGGTCACATGTACTTCGATTTCAAAAGTTAAGCTTATATGACAACGCAGGACTTCAAGATCCAGTGTAAAGATATGTAGGACATGCTATGGTAAAGGCTAAGTTGGTACATTCTTGATGACCATTTCATTCCTACGATGATAGTGTGCTTTAATCGTATGCTAGCTCTTGTATAACTTGAGCGAACATATGCCTAGTTTCCTTAGGGCATCCGGAGTGTTGGGAATAAGGAGGTCCTAAGGAAGTTAGGGTCGACCTAATACATAACAAGGTCGACTCTAAGGAGGTTCTAAGTAGAGAATTTTTGAAGCCAGACCTCAAGCCAAGGCCACAACCTCAAGGATTAAATTATTGAGTTTGCCTATGTTGCAGTTGCCATCGCGTGTTTGGGGATGGCATTGGCACCTCCCCCCACCGTGGTCACCGGTGCTTGTGGTGGCCCTCATGGTAGTGGTGGTCTCTGGTCGGATCGGGAGAGAGTGGTTGAGGGGACGGAGCTAGCGTTGCTGGGATGGGGGCAGGAGGCGACATCTGGGCTGTGGCGTGTGGCGTGCAGTGGAGGGGGACAAAGCAGGGTTTCTGTGATGGCGTGGTACTGGAGGGGGTGGAGGTGGTAAATGCAGGTCGGAGTGTAGGCGGCGCTGGAGGATGCGGAGGAGACAGATGTGGGTGGGGGTGGCACCAGATTGGGGACGAGCGGAAGTCAGCCGCTCAGGAAACTTGCATTGTGATTTTTTATTTGATATATGGTGGGGTTACCTAAAAACTGATCTGGGCCTTAAATGCAACGGAGATGGCCTTTGAAATACAATGCCCTTATGATTTAATGAAGTAAATCGACCTTTTTCCCCGCTGCTTATTTTACTTGCTTAGAGCTTATGCACTGATGATATCTGTATTTCTGCCGTTGTGCTTTTTTAGAGTTTATTGTTGTTCTTGCACTTTGTTTTTTCATTCGTTTTAGAATCAAGGCATCCATTTTGCTTGCAGAGAAATAATTGTTCAATTTAATGCTGATGTTGCTGATGGAATGCCGTGGAAGTTCATCCCTACACAGAGAGAGGTAATATTTGGGATTCAAGTCCAGATATTGAGCAGTTTCTGTCGTATGTATACTTATTCTGGTCCTATTTCATTTATTTTAGGTCAGAGTTAAACCTGGTGAAAGTGCTCTGGCTTTTTATACTGCTGAGAATCGAAGTTCAGCTCCAATTACTGGTGTATCCACATATAATGTTGCTCCTATGAAGGTTTGAAATTGCAATTGGGTTCCGTTCGTTACTATTAACGTAATTCACATATGCGGATATACCTGCTGTTTCTTCTTGGAAGCTAATGACATTATCATTGATTTAGAAATGTTGTGTGATAGTTTGGTCAATTTGGCACAACACTGTTTACTACTATACTATGGTTTACTCAATAATGTAGCATTTTCCTTCTGGCAATATTCTATAGTTTATGCTAGGTGTAAGTAACACTCTTCTTCCATGAGTACACCCTTTTTGTGAGAGCATTCTCGTATGGAACAAATTGTAGTGGGTGATAAGGATGTCATTGATATATTGTAACCAGATGCATGTAGCAGATTTTTAATATTATTTTCTGGATACTAGTTTCAGTAGACATCCTTCATTCCTTGAAGATTATATAGGCTTATCAGGCTGCTTAAGTCTCGAATATTTGACCAAGTCTGTCAAATTGACTTTGTTTGTTCCGTTTGCCTGTCAGAACTAATGGATGCTTTACTGTCTGTACACCTGCAAAATCTCAGTATGAAATAAAGCACACCATTGTTTTGAATCAAATGACTTATCAATAATGATGCACAATTTCACCCTAAAGCATATTGGCATGTCCTGGGAAGCAAGACTTGTGGGCAAATACAGAGCCACAGGAATGGTGTTTGGAGGTTATCAACTTATCATGCACACTCCTGTTCCGTTTTGCTTTGAAGTTAGATCAGATGTTGACAGATGAAAATTTGAGACATAATATTTTTGGTTTTGTGAAATTGCATGTCAAACACCAAAGAGAAAATTTGAGAATACAAAACTTTTGATAAGATGCTGTGAAATTGTCTGTCTATTCATGTTGCTATGGAACAGAGGCACTGAGCTTGAGAATAGTAACCATGTCATTAGCTAATAGAAGTTCTCACTTGTTCGTCTGAGTTTACAGCAGTATTTTACCTTTTATCCTGCAGGCTGCGATTTACTTCAATAAGATACAATGTTTCTGCTTTGAGGAGCAAACACTTCTTCCTGGAGAACAGATTGACATGCCAGTAAGTTTAGTTTGCTAAGCAATATTGCATACTGACTGTTATCTACTACTATTTGTGCACTATGTTTTGACGACAAATGCTCGTGAAATTCTCAGGTATTCTTCTATATCGATCCTGAGTTTGAGACAGACCCCAAAATGGACGGGATCAACAATATTGTTCTTTCGTACACATTCTTCAAGGTGAACGATAGTTAGAAAACTTGCCAACAGCATTGTTGTATTAGGAAAATAACACTTGAACAATCTATATGCAGATATGCTGCGAGATAGCATCTCATGTAACACCAAGAGAGGATTTTTTTTGTTTGTTTTTGGTGTAGTTAGCTCACATTTGTTTGTGGAGAATTTTGCAAATAATCTGTAACGGTGTACCCGAGGCCAACGCGATCAAAGTGGATAGCAGTTTTCATATGCAATCTCAAGACTGTAAAGTGGCTGAGCGCACCTCTCTTTTTTATGTGACTGAGCGCACCTGCCATACAGCTGCAAAAGCAGGTCCTTTCAGGCTTCGCTATCAGATCATCGTAGCGGGTGAGGATTATCGAGGATCCTACCGTTCGATGGTAGGGTCGTGTCTTCTCAAATGTCCATCGCCCAAAAACTTCACTACGCACTGAATTCCATCGATCAGCTACGCTCCTGTGCATGTTTAAGGAACAACAATGTTATTTATTTATTTATTTATTTAGAGAGAGAGAGAGAGAGAGAGAGAGAGCGAGCGAGAGAGAGAGAGAATATAATGGATCTCACATGATCCCTCGTACATATATTACCACCTTCGACACTTTCTGAGGAAAATAAAAAGTGTGTTTTGTGGGTAAGGTGGTTGCTCTAAGCAAGTCTTTAAAGGTACTCTCTCTGCTCAAATTATAAGTCCACATATCTTTGTTCTAAACTGAATTTGTCTAACTTTGATCAAGTTCATAGAAAATATACATTATCACTTATAACATTCCATTAGTTTTATTAGATTCACTATTAAATGTGTTTCTATAGTGCATTATTTTGAACTTGTATGTGTTAATATTTTCTTCGTGAAAAACTTGGTTAAAGTTAGGACAAAAATAAATTGATACTATATAATAAATCGGAATGGAGGGAGTAGCTATCCCAACATTCAGCAATGAGAAACAAGTACTACTGAGCACTCATCCGTGAACATCTCTTCTTATTGATGTTTAGGGTGCCCTTCAGAGCCTAACCCTTAGGTAAGGCGTGACCTTTTGCTAATGCTCTAACAACATCTCAACACCGGCAGTGCTCACGTAAAGGTAAAGTGGCACCTGGCGGCTTCGTGAATCGCCCTCAGCTTTGCCGCCGCCCAGACATTTTTACGAGCGAAACGAGGGGAGGGTCGTCATCACTCACAGGATCTCCCAAATCTTGTGGAGCAGCCGTCCGGCAGCCGGCGGGGATCGGTGGTCCTTCCTGTTGCTCCGACGGCCAGCAGGGAGACGGACGGGAGACCGCGTAGGAGTAGAAGGGCAGCGCACCCGGCAGGCAGTAATGGGCAAACGGGCCAGAGCCAGACCAATGAGGAATCGAGGATGGCACGCAACGCACGGGCACACTGCAACCTGCGTTGCGTTTGCACGCCACGGCCGGCGGCAGCCGCCAGGTGCAGCTGCACCCGACCTTTTTTACTCCGTCCCGCTCCCGCGGCAGCAGCACTGTTCCGGCGTGAGCGCACGTCGCGCCAAGTGCGGGGGAGCGAATCCGCCGTACCGATCGCACTGCCCCTGCCCCGCGGGCCGCGGCATGGGAGCATGACGCGACGCGACGAAATGGAATCAAAGGAGAGCCGAGCCGGAGCCCGGAGCCCCGCCAGGCCGCCACAGCCAAACCCGCCCACCGAAACCGGGGATCGTGTAACGGCAGCATGAAGCGCGCGGCACGGCGCTGCCGGATCCGCGCGCACCGTGCGTGCTTACTACCAGTGTCACCGCCTCCTGTCCGTGTCCTGAGTGAGTCCTGACACCGTCGTGTGGGTAAGCCTGGCGCGGCGGTGGCGCGTAGCGGCCCGGCGGTAGCTAGCAGTATCACTGGCAGCAGGTCCGTGGCCGTGGCACGAGCCGGCTTTCGCAGCGCTGCATCGCTGCTGCCTGCTGCTATACGGCCTTACGGCCTCGTGTCAATATGTCACGCCTGCACCTTTTTCCTGCGGCGACGCAGGTATCTTTAGCATGGACGTTGACTCTTGGAGTACGTGTGTACCTGTCGCGTGGTGGAGGGTCCCAAGGATCAGAGCTGCAGGGATCCGTTCATTTGTACGTGTATATATATAGTACTGCTCCTAGCACGTATATATATTTGGGACGGTGCTGTCTATAGCTGGTCATGTAGTCCGAGGCATGACGACACGGCACGAAGCTCGCTTTTTTAGCCCGACACGAGCACGGCACGGTCCTGTGACATGCGGGCCCGGGCTAGCTCGGCCCGAGGGAGCAGGCCGTGCCTGGGCCGCTGCTCAAGCCCGTGGGCTGGCACGCCACGGCCTGGCCTGCGTCAGCCGGACTGGTAGCGGCCCGGCCACTCCCATCCCCCTCCTCACTCCACCTCCCTTCCCCGCAGCCCAGCGCGGCCGGCCCAGCCCACCATCCCCGCCTCCCACCATCCTCAGTCCTCATATATATAAGCGGAGCCGCACGGCGCGGCCGCGGGCCGGCTCTCCCCCGCGCAGGCGGCGTAGCCCCACGCCCTCACGCTCCCACACCCGGCCCCGAACCCTAACTCCCTTCCCCTCCCCCTCCCCGCCACCCCGCACAGTCCTCCTCTCCCCCACGCTCGCACGGCCGCACCCCTCCTCTCCCCCACGCCGTCACGCGGCCGCACCCGCACCCCTCCTCTCTGTCGCGCGCGGCGCACCACCCGGCCGCACCCGCACCCTGGAAGCGTCGCCACCGGCGTGCCCCTACGGCCCTACCTCCTCTTGTCGCGCGCGGCCGTCGACGTCGGGTGCGGTCGGATCCGCCACGGCCCTCTTCCTCGTCTTCACCTCCACGCCTCTGGAAGCCCGTGACCCCGTGGGACAGATCTACGGGAACAGATCCAGCGGCTCGCCGCCACGCTCCCCACGAACGCCTCCTTGTCCGGGAAGCTCTTCGCAACGGCCACCATCGCCGAGGTCCCCGACACCGTCTACGGGCTCGCGCTCTGCCGCGGCGACGCCGACTCCTCCTCCTGCAGGGCCTGCATCCCCACCGTCTTCTACGCCTCCTGCCTCGTCCGCTACTCCGACCAGAACTTCCTCTCTATACCCTTCGCCACCGCCTCCCACCTCTCTCAATCAGCGCTGCCCCTTCGCCACCCGCGCCCAGCCTAGAGGCGACGACGACGCCTCCATTCCCATCTCGTCGGGCTACTGGGCCGGCACGACCTGCTAAGACGCTCGGGCTTTTCAGGCCGACCCGACCCAAAAAATGGCCCGACAGGCCGTGCCTAGGCCGTTGGCCAGGCCCGGCGCCCGGTTCGGCCCGGCCCGAGAGGCACGGCGTGCCATGCCGGCACTACCACCTACGGGCCGTGCTTGTCCCAGGCCCGTGCCGGGCCGGGTCGGGCTAGCCCGTTGGCCAGCTATAGTGCTGTCCGTATACATCATGTTTTTTCGCTGCAGAGTAGTAGCGGATCTCAGTCCTCTATGGAGCTCTCTCAGTGTGACACGGGGGTTGCTGATGCTGATTTGTTGTGAGAGAAAAACAATATTATTTTATTAAAACGATACGGCTGATAAGTTCAAACAAACATAGCCATGTCATGTCAATAGGCTGCAGGAGACAGCAAAGGCGCGATGTACCCGAGACCCTCTTTATGTCTCCGTCCAAGGTGTGTGCGCCCGTCACATGTTTTTGAGCTTAATGGCTATGTAGATGTAGACTTTCAGGAGTATTGCACCTAAAAGTGCATGCGAGTGACAAAAAAAGAAGCACCGTTCTGTAAAAATGGTAGAAGTCACTACTGCAGAAACCATTTTTAGAGGCGGCTCGTAACTCTTTGTAGGGGTGGTTTGGCCATCCGCCCCTACCGAACCGTCTCTACAAATTATGCATTTGTAGGGGTGGTTCTCAGACCGCCCCTATAAATCGATTTGTAGGGGCGGCTGCAGTACTAATCGCCCTTATAATACCTGTTTGTAGGGGCGGTTCAATCTAGAACTGCCCCAACAGTACGTTTTCTCGTAAAAAAATTCAAATTTACAATTCAAATTCAACCAGAACACTGTTTGTTTTTCACGTATTCCATCCAGCGATCGCGTTGCCGAACGGCCCACGACCAATGTTCCAAACCACGTTCGCGTTGCCGAACACCCAGCGACCAACGTTCTGAACCGCGTTCGCGTTGCTGAACGCCCCGCGACCAGCGTTCCGAACCCCTTAGACTACAAGCACAAGAGTATTATATAAACTACAATTACAAGTCCAATTCACAAGAATATATACAATCCATCATTAAATATACAAATTCCATACACATTGTTATCAACGTCCTAGAACTAGCCTTTCAGTCTCACGAATGTGTTGGTACTGAGAATTTCTACCTAAGTCAGACTCTCGGTTATGGTAGGCGCATTTGACGTGTATAATCTGGTCCAATATGAAGTTGCAAAGGTCGCCGACGAGCTCTAAGAGTTGGTCATCCTTGTATGGGTCTTTTTTTATTCCTTTCTCTTCTTTCCACTACAAGAGAACAAGTTTTGGTTTAGTATTTTATACCATGTACGAAGTTTTTATACTACGGGTGAAGAGGTTCAAACTTACCCTTAAGGGGTGTCTCCTGTAGACACCGGTGTTACTCATCATAGAACATATATAGTATCTACAATGTATACTCCCAGGCTTCTGCTTAGGGCACTGTGTGTTTTGTATATGAAAATGTTAAGTAATGCTTTTGACAACCATGTAATGGAGTACTGAAGAAGTAAGTTATACTTACCGCACATAGTGTTTTTATAGCCAGCTTTTCCTTTCTTGCTGGATCATGCCTTCCATGATGATTAGTGACATAGAACCTAAATGCCATGTTCGAATTATTTTAGCAAATACAACTTGTTAGTATTCAAAAGTGAACGTTACAAGTATGTATACAAACATATAAGCTAATGAGGATTGTCGATATGTATACGTCTTGAGAATCGATATAAAGTCTTTGTATGTCACCAGGTCCCTATCTATTGAATCAAAGACATATGCCATACTCCTCCCGACATCGACAGCTATGCAAATCCAGTGGTTGCTGCATGGATTTAATCATAGAACTAGATAAGCTCTTTTGCATCGAATAAAATATATCGAACAAAGCTTTAAGTATAGAGTTGAACTTACTTGAAGTTGTATGGTAGCCATATAGTAGAGTGTTGTTGGAGAGTTTTGAAAGCCAGGGCAATGTATGCCGCAACCTTAAGGGACTCTTCCCTTAGTTTCGTCGTACGGATGTGCTCTTTCTCCCGAAGAGTCTTTACCGTAGCTAGCTCTTTGGCATTTAGTTTTCACTGTTTAGGGTAATTAAAATTTATTTGGGCTATAGCTTGAGGGTCTAGATACCTGGCTTTCACACTTGGCATTTGTTTGCACTTGCATTCTACAAATCACGGCGTGGGTTAGTTACAACAAAATTCAAAGATTACATTCATATCATATCAGGAGGACAAGGACTTACAGGCACCACGTGCGAATTAGATTCATCTCCATTTCTCCCATGTGAAAGCATGTGTGCATGTCATTGAAGTCAAAGACAATTTTCCCGGCTGGGCTTCCAAATGTGCCGGTGGGGAAGCATGCTTGTATGATGTCTATGCTCATTAGGAGAACACGCAAGTACCAATCATGGAACCTTCTCATTCCAAGTGGTAGGCGCTGGATGTCCTGGTTTGGTAGGAAGGGCTTGCCTCTTTCATATGTTTTCGGGCAATCCTTTGACCATTTGATGGCATCAACATTTGGATACTGCTTTGCAATTTGGTGGAGTTTGCTAGTGACGGCCTCCTCAGAATCTCATGATGGGACTTTTTTAACTTGGTTCTCAGGCTTGAACTGGTCATGGAAATACCACTTGGACACCGACGAGACGTTTTTCATCGGAACATAAACTGGCTTTATGGTGATTGGATGCTTCTTTCGAAGTTCCCATTTAGGCACGTCCTCATCTTCTTGTGCATCACCTTCTTCAGGAGGCACTCGTTGTTCATGTATCGGTTGTGCTTGTTGAGAAGACTGTGGCATCTCATCATGCACTTGCTCGGTACGAGCTGGAGAAAGTTGTGGCATCTCATCAGGCACATGCTCGCTAGGAGGCAGGGAAGAATGTGGCATCTCAGGAATGTGGTGGTCATAAGACGGTGAAAATATCTCCTAGACCTCAACAACTTGCTCCAAATTTGGGAGAGGGGGAGGCGGCGCAGAAGCAGTCAATATAATGTTTCGTTTGTGCCAGAGGATGAACTGCCCCATAACGTCTCCAAGTAACACCAGACCCTTGGGAGTTGCATAGTCTATCCTCCACTGCATGAACTCGGGCTTCATGGTATGCACCTCAACCCTAGTGTAGTTTGGCGGTATCTTATTATTGTGGTGTAAGCCACCGGGAGGATGTGCCACACCCATTGCTACCTCCATCACAGTGTTCTGCCGGCCGCTAAGAAACACCAAGGTGCAACTAGTTGGTTCCCGTATACAATCGACGGGGGTTGTGGCTGTAGTGGAACCTTGGCTGCTAGGAACTTTCGGAGGGTTGCCAACTAATGCCAGTTCTTTCGGTGGCGTCATTAATATCCGTGGCTCCGTAGACAGTCCTTGCTCCTCCAGCACCTTCGCAACTAGAGCCTTTACTTGAAGCTCAAGATTAGTCTCCTGGTCTCTGCCATGTTTCTTGTATATGTGACTGTCCTCTTCGAATCCTTGCTTCTAGGTTGTCCTTTTCCCTAGCCCCCTGGTGCGGCCTGTGTGCTCCTTGTTTCCCAAGCCAAGGCTAAGCTCATCCCTCTCTCTGAAAGGATTGAATGAGCCCTTCTCCTTATCTTCAGCATATTTCAGTATCCTTGATACTACCTCTTGGGTCTCTAGCTTATCAAACTTAAGATTACCGCCAGATGATTCTATACTCCTCGCATATATCCAATTCCTTGAGCGTACCTTCAAATTCATCACATCGATATTTCCAACAGCTGCGGCCTCTTCGTCCATCTTCCTAAACCGCTTTTCCTTGGCATAGTAGCCACCAGGGCCTAGATGATGGTGGTGTTTGTTCCTCTTCGCCAGCTTGGTGTTATGGACACTGAGCTCCAATGCCTCCGGTGAAGTCTTTTGAGCCACGAGCTCCTCCCATTGACTAGGAGTTATTTTATCAAACTCGTTGAAGGGAGTTAATCCCTTTTGGATATACTTCGTGTTGAGCTCCGACCTCCAACATCAGAATGACTCTCCCATAATCCTGAAAGTATTTTTTACCAGCTCTTGCTTACCCTCTGAAAATCTAAAATTGAGCTTCAGCTGCCTATCCCATAGTTCATTCTTTTTGTTCTCTGATACCTCTTTCCAGTTAGGGATTGCTGGGTTCAATTTATCTCTTACTAGGGCCCCGATTGCATTACTGAATCATCCTCTTAATTCCTTCAGCTCAAGGATCTTCCCTGCTGACCCAACCTTTATTATCACATAGCATGCCTTATCTAGATATAGATTTTCTTTTCTATCTCCTCATTTCCTCTTAGGCTTGGTAATCGTGGTTGTGTCTTGAGGTTGTGGAGCAGAGGCATCGTGATCCGTCTCTGTGGTTGTTGCCTCTGCTCTCCTTTCCTCTACTCCGTCTTGTCCAGCGAGATGTCGCGGATGTCGACATCGTCTTTTCCAAGTTTTAGGAGAGACTTGTATATACGACAGGTCAAAGTGTTAGCAGAGGTAACACAGCCAAAGCTTTAGCAAAATTTACAAGCTAAGGCTTTTTGTTCTCATGGCAATATATCTTTGGGTAGGTTCTTTTCTACAACACTGATCTTCTTAGGAAAGTCTGTGAATACCAGTATCTCATCGTAGTTATTGTAAGCTTCAACATTGTCCACGCCATCAACTCCAATAATGTGCTGTTTCCCGAAGGCAACCACGTGCTTTGTCTTCTTTTTCGGGGGGAGGTTACTTTGTGGGTCAGACATATAGAAAACTTGTACGACACGTGAAGCGAGCACTCAAGGGTCATCTTGGTAGCCTAGATTCTCGAGGTCTAGGACTCTTAATCCGATCTTGTTCAGTTGGTGTTGTTTGATCCAGCGGCATCGAAATAGGGCCATCGTTATATCCCTTCCATAGTCAAGTTCCCATATCTCTTCAATGATGCCAAAGTATTGGATCTTTCATCCTAATCCATCGAGAGCCTCTATTCGAACGCCGCTGTTTTGGTTCACATATTTACTATCCTTTGCGTGGGTATAGTACATATACCTATTGATGTCATAAGCATTCCAAGATGTCACTTGTCTCAATGGCCCCTCCGCCAACCTACTAATGGTAATAGAGTCTATGGTTTCTCTAGGTGGTATGTTTTGGTCCTTCAACCATGTAGTTAATTGTTGCTTGTGTTGTTTCATGACCCAATCATCCGAACGGCCATTTCTCTCCGCCATAATGATAGCCAAGTGTTCATCAATGTATGGTTGCATCAGTTGTGTACTCTGCAAGACACTGTAATGCTTCTAACTCACCTCTTTGTAATCATGGTTGATGAACACTTTTCTACCACTGGTGCCCTTCCTAGCCAGCCTACCCTTGTGACGAGAATCAGGTTTACCAATCTCTTTCTGTACTTTTAGGTACTCTTGACAGCACTCAATGACTTCTTCAGTACTGTAACCCTCTATCATGGAGCCCTCTGGGTATGCTCGATTATGCACGTATTAACTTAGAATCGATATGAACCGCTCGTAGTTCCACATTTCATGCAAGTAGCAAGGGCCCAACGCCTGTATCTGATGAACCATGTGAATCATGAGATGTGGCATTATATAAAAAAAGTAGGAGGTAAACACATCTCCAGTTGGTTTTGTGTCTCCACCACAAATTCATGTAGGTCACTCAGCTCTTGCTTGCCAATCGTCTTCTGTGAGATCTTCGAAAAGAAGTAGCACATGCGGGTGATGGCCATTTTCAAGAACTCAGGCTTTATAGCCCTGATTGCAATAGGTAGAAACACTGTCAGCATCACATGGCAATCATGAGCCTTGTAGTGTGTTATTGACAAGTCCTTCATCGACACTAGCTTCTTCACATTTGCCAAAAACCCAGTCGGAACTTTGATCCCCCTCAGGAAAGTGCATATAGCTCTCTTCTCGTCTGGTGTTAGGTTGAAGCACGCCGCGGGCAGAGTGTATTTTCCATTAGCCTCAGGTACCGAGTGAAGCTATGGCATCACGTTTAGCTGCACCATGTCTTTCCGCGCTTTCAGACCATCCTTTGACTTGTCTGTGTCCATCAAGGTAGCAATGAGACTCTCAAAGACATTCTTTTGCACGTGCATAGCATCAATGGCATGGGGGGCCTCCAAGTCTGGCCAATAAGGCAGATACTGAAAGAAGATCGATTGTTTCTTGAAAGGTACGCCTTCGACAGGAGGTGTGCTTCTATCTCTGTTTGTCCCATCCAGATTCTTCTTTCCATAGACGACGCGTATGTTTTTCACCATTCTGTACACGTGTTATCTGTTATGACGTCTCTCCGGAGGGGGTTCAATCTCTGGGGCGTTGTCATAAAATCTAAAGAACAATTTACTGTGGTACTTGTGACTTGTCTTTAAGAAGCGTCGGTTTCTTAGGTAAATTATCTTCTTAGATGCATCCAGGTACACCCATGTAGTACCATCCAAGCAAACTAAGCATCCCATCTTCCCTTTGATCTGTCCAGACAAAACAAACAGCGTGGGGTAATCATTGGTAGTAACAAATATTATTGCTCTACATATGAAGTCCTCCTTTCGGAACGCATCGTACATCTGCTCCCCATACCTCCATAGCCTCTCTATTTCTTGCATCAAAGGCTCGAGGAACATGTCTATATCAATGCCTGGTTGTTTAGGGCCAGAAATAAGAATAGTGAGGAGAAGGTACTTTCTCTTCTGACACAACCATGTTGGGATGTTGTACATGATCAAGATCACTGGCCATATGCTGTGGTCGCTCATCCTCTCATTGAAGGGATTCATTCCATCGGTGCTCAAGCCAAACCGTACATTCCTTAGGTCATCGCTGAATTCTTTATGATTCTCATCAAACCTTTACCATTGACTATAATCAGCCGGGTGTGCAATCTTATCATCATCCACCTTGCGCTCATCATCCCACCATGTCATGAGTGTGGCTTCTTTAGGGTTTAGGAACATACGTCTCAAGCGATCGGTCACTGGCAGGTACCACATTACCAAGGTAGGAATTCTTCTCTGGTTTGCATCATTGCCTAATCGAGTGTCCTTTGGGGGCTGAGATTCTTGTACCACCTTTTTTGTACCCTTTTTATTCCTTTTTTTCCCCGTGGAGGCTTCGTCCCCACCGTAAAGGTCATTGTCCTTGTACCGGCTGGCCTCACACCGGGGACATTTATCCAGTGACTTGAACGTTTTGCCACAAAAAAGTATACAATGGTTGGGGCATGCATGGATTTTTTTCAACCCCCATTGTCAATGGACTTATGACCTTCTTCGCTTGGTATGTGTTGGCGGAAACTGAGTTTGGTTGTGGCAGCACCCATGACAGGAGATGCAATAGATCATTGAAACTACAATCTGACCAGCCGTACTTAGACTTCAAGATGAGCAGCTCAAGCACAAAATGTAGCAATGTCCAATGTGTTGGACAACCATTTTCAACACCATACACAGTCTCCTTTGATGCTTTTGTCACCCTTTCCAAATTTTCTAGACCTTTCGGGCTATTTAGTAAAATCTCTAGTCCAAAGGCTCGAATCATGTCCTCCAAATCATCTTTATCCCCGACACGTGATCCACCATCATTATTGGCACCACCTTTGTCGTTACCATCCCAACCACCAGCATCACCACCTTGTTCATTGCCAAACTCAAAATCCATTCGTGCATCAAGCTCTGCTGAATATTGGGACATGGATTCTATGGTTTCGTTGTCGTATTCCTCCTTATCCTCGTCGTTAACAATAACCGTTTCACCATAATGAATCCACACTGTGTAGTCCTCAACAAATCCTCGTATAATCAAATGTGATCTGATGATAGTCACATCTGTCCATGCCATACGGTTCTTGCAATCTTTATAGTGACAAATAATTGTATCCTTATTCTCTTTCAATGTCGTTGCATGCTTCTTTGCGGCTTCAATAAATTTATCCACCTCTTCACAGAAACCTGCCTTGAACCTTAACGAACCATATATCCAAGAGTTTCTGTACTCTATCTTTTACAACAACAACAAAACAAACATTAAAGGACTAGTTATTCATATATATATAAAAATAAATCAAATTAATAATTACTTGAGAATAATTGTATATACTTCAGATACATATGAATATAAATCTAATATAATTACATAAAGCATACAAACATACCATGGTAGAGGAAAATTAATTAATGGTCTATTTATCCATAAATAATTAAAATACATATTTATTGATTACAATAAACAATTTCAAATACAACAATTAGCAACAATTATACTTTACCCAATATCTTTCATACAAACCCTAGTCTAATTTTATCAAACATAAATTTACAAAAATAAAATTAATAAAAAAACCAAACCCTAGATCTAGATCTACATGCACATGAAACATGCATAAAACTAACTAATTGTTCACTAAAATCAAGAAATATGGACCAAATAAGGGTATGATCTTGTTCCCCTCCCTAATTTACCCTAATACATTTAAAACTTGGGTCTAATTTGCTTCATAAGTAGCTCAAGCACCATAGAAGAGAGAGAAACAAAACTTTAATTACTCACTAACCAACCATTAAAACTTCAAAAAAAGTATGGAGTAGCATTTTCTTACCTTCTACAACCTCTCCACCAAAGAATTTGAGACCAAAACCTTCCCCCTTAGTAGAGCAATTTTTGAGAGGTGCTCAAGGCCTCCCCGCCTTTCTTTTACGGGTTGAAGTGAGTGACCCGAGGAGAAAGAAGGTGCTGCAGTTGTGCTTTATGTGGATCATTTGTAGGGGCGGCTGGTGATTGAGCCGCCTCTACAAATAGAAACGCCGGGGGCAGCTGGTGAGTGAGCCGCCCCTACAAATCAGACCCATTTGTAGGGGCGGCTCGTATTACCAGCCGCCCCTGTTGTTCTATTTGTAGGGGCGGCTGATGTCTGGACTCCCGAGCACGCCACTGTAGGGACGGCTCCATCACCAGCCGCCCCTACAAAAAATTTGTCCCGTTGCTAAAAATCGTTTTTTTTACGTAGTGAGTGCATAGGTTGTAATGAGTGATGAGTTCCATTTCATTAGTTAAAAAATGACATGATATCTCAGCGTCAATTGCACGAACACAACAACGTAATTGACCTTCAGTAAAGTGAGAAATATATTGCATTGCACAGATTTCTTGAATTTAAACCTTACATTGCATGGGTTGTGCTCTAAAGGGATTGTTTGGTTCCACCTCAGATGAGGTCGCCTAACACCAGCAACAGTCCTGACCGTCCACTAGGTTGCGATGGCTGCCTAGGCATGAACATGTCTAGGAAGATAGCATCCAAACAACCTCTAAGTCGTTTAGGCACCATAATTTTCTACCTCATAGTTCATGTTACTGTGTAGATCATACCGTTATTTGCGCGTGTGTGGTTAAACTGTAATTAATGTAAGACTAAGACCTCACTCGATGCTCATTCATGATAACATATGGATGGCGTTAAAAAAAAAGAAAAAGAAAAATCTCCACGCTAGGGTTTTGTTACCTTTTATGTAGTTCTTTGTGTCCACTTAATTTTTATAGTTATTTTGGATAGAGAGATAACCGCATAACTAATTAAAACATACTAAAAAATGACACAGCAAAAGTACAACCGTAGAAGCATATAAGTCGTCTCTGAGGGACTGAAAAATGTGGGTTAGCAAATGTGCCAACACACATGAGAAGTAGCAGTTTGAGATGTACTCCATCCAGTGGCGGACTCAGGATTTTAGAGTAGGGTATGCCCATGGCAAGAAAATATTTGGATGAACAACCTAAAAAGTTCACAAGAGCCAAGACATTTGAATTTTGATTACCTCTGAACATAGCAAAGGCCAAAGGGATTTGAATTTTGATTACCTCTGAACGAAAAAATCAAATCGAGGTACTGGAGCAGTCGGGCTCGCCGGCTCCTGCGGCTCGGGTCGTGCCGAGCGAGCAGCTCTGGCTCCACAGCTGCCGGGGGGAGCGGGGCGGTAGGGGGGGGGGGACGGGGGGCGCCGGCGCCGCGAGCGGCCGCGCGGGCGGGCGGCCTAGCGGCGTCGCGGCGCGATTCCGCGTCCGTCGAACTCGAACGTTCCAAGCTGCTGGCTGCCCTACCCCTACGGCAGCCTCCTGATGGGTTTGGGGAGTGGGGAATTGGAGATTAGGGAGTGGGAAGGCCAGATGGGCCATTGGGCCGTCCGGTTAGGTGTGGCATGTGGGCTGCTTTTCAGTTAGATGCGAATTACAGGCAGAAAATAGTGAAGAGTCACAATTTTGAGACCTTAACTATATTGTACATGTATATACCTCTAAGAACTACTAAAATTTTTCCCAAAAATATTGGGTATGCCCGGGAATACCCGGGCACAACTGTAGGTCCGCCCATGACTCCATCTGTTTCAAATTATACAATATTTTGTTTGTCTTAGATGTATTGTTTTCTTGTGTATCTAGACATATTGTATATCTAAGTGCATAAAAAAATATTGTATCTAGAAAAAATCAAAATGTCTTATAATTAGAATGGAGGGAATATAAACTATTTGAAACGTTTAAAAAAACAATGTAACTACGATGGATTTATGTTAAAAATATATATACATCTATTGAATGGTATAGGTATACATCTACTCCCTCCGTCCCATATTAGTTGACGTTTTTAGACTCTTTGATTGTGACCAGTGCAGAAGGTGAAAGACTAAAATGCCCCTCAAAATGTAGAGATGGTGATGTATTTTGAAAAAAAGAAGGGTATAATGGGAGAAGAGAAAGATGCATTGGGAAGTGAGAATGATAATTTTTTGAGACAAAATTTGAATGCTATTATGTATTTTGGGATGGAGAGAGTACACCCTCAACCAACCGTGTGTACAACATTTCCAAGAAAATGGTCCTCTTTAGTTTCTATTTGTCATAATTCTTTCAGTCAGCACCTCTTCAGTTTTCCTGAAAATTGTATACATGCTTGTATGTACTGATGTAAATATGTTAGGTATGATTAGTTCACTTGGTATGGCATCCTCACCTGTTGTTCCCGGCTACATGTTTCTGTCTTCTTGTTGGTGCACATTGAATTTTATGTAGCAATCTAGTGTGTTTGGAGTAAACATAAATGCAACTTATAATGATATTTATACAAAGTCATTTTGATCCATTAATAGTGGTTACTGATGAAGCCGAGAAACTAACCCCCTTCTGAGGTGAGTTCATGTAAACCTCCAAGCAGTTGTTGCATGCATGTACTGAACGGGGATTTTGTAGTGAGTTCATTAAAGCACCCAGTTCAAGTTTGTCACACCGAACTTAAATTTCATGGCGATAGTTAGCAAGAAGGCAAGAGATCACGAACATATCAATGACTGAATGATCAAATGACACAGCATTAATTAGCAGAGCCGTGATAACAATGAGTATCTCATCATCAAGCATCAACAATTAATCATCAACTCATCGAAGCAAAATCACCCAAAGGAATTAGCAGCAAAAGGAGGTGTTAATCATCGATCGCCGCCAGGGCGAGGCCATACGCCATTGCCGCCTACATGCACATCTCGCTGCCCCTCACCTCCTCCTCGTCCTCGATATCGGCGCCCATCGCCGGAGACATGCTCCCGCCTCCTCCAACAACGCCACCGCCGCCGCCGCCGCCGCCACGCGTCGTGGACGACGAAGTCTGCGCGGCTCCACCGACGCCCGCGCCCCCGCTGCCGCCACCACCAGCCTTGTGGTTGTGCATCCATACCTTGAAGACCTGCCTGGTGACCCCGATCTCCCGGCAGAAGCGGCCCACCTCGTCGTCCCCCGGCGCGCGGCCGGGCTCCCGCTTGGGCA
Organism: Miscanthus floridulus; assembly: GCF_019320115.1. Classification (NCBI taxonomy): domain Eukaryota; kingdom Viridiplantae; phylum Streptophyta; class Magnoliopsida; order Poales; family Poaceae; genus Miscanthus; species Miscanthus floridulus. The sequence goes on from NC_089581.1 coordinate 21,952,522, forward strand.
TCCGCCAGCCGAGCCGCTCCGCGAACCGCGCCATGCGCTCCTTCTGCTCCTCCGTGAACTTGGTCCGCGTCCGGCGCCTGCTGCCCCCGGCGCCGCCGGCGTCACCGCCCATGCCGGCCGCGGTAATCGCCATGTGGTGCATGCCGTAGCCCGGGGACACGCCGTGGGAGGGCAGCATTGCGCCGTGCGCGCCGCCGCCGTGCGCCCCCGCCGCGGCGTCCAGGAACGCCTTCCGGTGGAAGTTGCGGTGGCAGCCGCAGGCGGCGCAGAGCATCGCTGCGGGCTGGCCGTCGTCGGGGGTGTACTCGCAGCATCCGTCGGAAGCGTATGTCCCGAGCTTCGCCGCGTGGTTGCGCATGCACTCCCGGTACACCTCCCGCGGCCGCTCCTGGTGCTGTTGCTGATCCATTGTGCGCCGGCCGGCTCTCCTCCTCTCCTCTCCGCTAGCCTAACCTCTTGCCTTCTCTTCTCTTCTCTTCTTGTTGCTTCTTCTGCTCTCCCTCTCCCTCTCTCTCTAGCTAGCTACTAAGACTAGTCTACTATAGGCATGTGGCTCTTTGAGCAGCAGCTGTGTTGTGTGCATGCTACGTGGGAGGTCGAGAGGAGAGAGATCTAAGCTCACGGCTCTTCCAAAATGGCTTCACCGGTTAAGTGAAAGTCGACGAAGTCAAAGCCGATGAAGCCAGAAAAACTGGTTTTTTTCGGCTTCTAGTTCATTTTAACCCTGGCTTACAAAACAGCTTCACGCTACAGTGCCTCGATTTACGTAAAATAGATGAAGCCGAAACCGACATAAGCCGTGCCAAAGAGGCCCCGTATGCCAGTGCCGGGGATATATGAGCTGTAAACATCTTTCAGTTCCTTGCTGGGATGCAGATCAAACGCCTAGTATGATGATGATTATTATTACGAGGAGGCACGGAAGACCGCAGCAATCTGGGTGATGAGATGTGTACGTACAGTTGTGGGTTGGCAGTTTGGGGCACGTCAGGATTCGTATGGCTGTTCTTGAGATCTTTGTAATCTGGGGCTGGGGCTGTGGTTCAGGACCAGAGCACAGGCGAGCAACAAGCAGCACAAGCCAAGTACTACTGGTTGACTTTCCTATATGGCTTTTCTTTGAAGGGGAGGAGAGCTGGTAGTAGGTGCAATGGTCCTGATAAGTGAGCCATATCTTTCGAGATCTACTGCATCTTCGGTTCCAGGACTAAGAGCAACTCCAAGAGCGTAGGTAAATTTGGATAGGTAAACCGGCTCTCCAAAACAACTTAGCTTGTCAAAGTATGAAAGTTCTGCAGCAGCTTTTCTAAAACCAGCTCGCTATTTGTTTTCTAACCTGTCGCTAAGTCATCAGGCCTACATTGAAGTGCAACGGCATCACTTTGGAGCACACCGTCGAACACCTTCATGGCATGCCTTGCTTCTCGTCGAAGCGTCATGCCTCACTGCCAGAATAGGCCGCCGCCGCAGTGTGCTTGTGCGGGTCGAGCATGAGCAGATCGATGACGTTTGTGTTCGCGACGGCGATAGCTCCATGTTTGCGACGCCATCTGCCTCCAGCTTCTCTACGCCACTACGGACGAGATGGCCGGCCGTCGAGCACCTCGTCACAGACCATCTTCCAAAGCCTGAGGCCTGAGCTAAAACGTTGCGGAAGCACCAGAGCTCCACTCGAACATGTGCACTTCCTTGGGACCGTGTTGCTTGGCGGCAGCTGATGTAGTACGCACTGCTTGCTCGTCGAAGCTCGACGTGGCCACGGAGTCGATTGTGGGGTGCAAAGAAAAGAGATCCGCCGCCCCGACATGCGCACGGGCGCGCTATGCAGCAGCGCGGCGCCGGCGGCACCGAGATGAAGTCAGCATGTGCGAAGCTAGATGCCTGGATCCCTAGGGGTGGCGTTCCGTGACGATGAAGAGGTGCATCCTGTCCTGCCCATCTGCCCATTTGGCAAGCGAGGGACGCTGGCTATCTATGACGAGCGAGACTCAAGGAATAGCTCGTGGCTATTTTTACAAAGCGAGATAGATAATCTGTTGGAGGCTTGTTTTACACTAAATTAACTAAATAGGACTATACATGACCGGATGACAAGTCTCTTGCAGTTGCTCTAAAACAACGCGTCTAAGCTTGCGATGCGTGCACAAGCACAACATTCGCTTTCTTTCCTCTTAATGAAAAACAGGCACCATGAGTTTGTTCGCGAAAAAAGCACAACCTTTGCTTTCGTATATTGTCAAATTTGGACCTGATCGAACTTGCTATGATTTGTTCAAACAATTAGCCATACTAGATGCCAGGAATGGCATCACAGAGACACCCGTCGAACGAAATCTTTCCTTTGCTATTTATCTCTATATACAACACATGGGATCTATCACGGTTAATGTACGTGTTATACTCTCACTTGCTAACCTTGGTCCTTGCACAATAACAACATATAGACCTACATGCTGGCGTGCATATTAGCTGTCATTTTTTGTGCCTAATTACCGAACTGAATTAATGTGGATGGACTTATTATATCTTAGTGAGCTAGAATGAAAAGTTTTTAGTATGATAAATTTTGAACATGAGAATGTTAACTTTTGTTGTGTGTGCGTATGAGGGGGGGGGGTCGGAAAGCTTATCTCCGCTAAAAAGAACTACTTCCTCCATTTTAAATTATAAGTTGCTTTGATTTTTTACATAGAATTTGCTATGTATCTATACATATATTGTATTTAGACACGTGATAAAATAGATGTAAAAAAAATCAAAATAATTTATAATTTAGAACGGAGGGAGTACCTTGTAGTACAATGGAACTCTTTCCTCTGCTCTTTTATGACTAGATACATGGGATCTAGCATGAAAAATCAAAAAATGTTATATGTGTGAAGGACTGAAGGTGGAAGAGAAAATTTATTGTCAAAGAACAATGTTCCATAATATTACTACTTTCTCCCCCCAACAAATTATTTTCTAGAGTTTGTTAAGTCAAACTTTTCATGTTTGACTTTATAGGGAAAAAATGTAGAAACCAAATTAGTATCATTAGATATATTTTCTACAATATTCTCATTTGGGATCATGAACATGGCTGCGTTCGCTGGTCTTATCAGACCAGCCAGCCGGCTGATCCCCTCTCAATTTACTATTCATCAAACCAGTCAAACAGTGTTTTTCTCTCACAACAAACTAGCCGGAACAGTGTTTTTCAGCTAAGTTTCAGCCAGCTAAATGGGGCCCATGTGTACTCTTTTATATAAATTCGGTTAAATATAAAAAACTTTAACTTAAGATAACTCTAGAAATTTATTTATATTTACTCAAGACAACTCTACAAAGACAGGGTAGTACTTTTTTTTGCGAAAGTAAGACAGGGTAGTACTAATATGCTTGAAATATATGTGTGACACTGCGTTACGTTGTCAAGATTTTCCATGCGGTCCTATTTAATTTCGACTTTTCTCATTGGAGCATTCCATAGCGTTAATTGGAGTGGGGACCTCCTTCCTATTTGAAAGACTTTTGTTAGCAGTACTATGTTTACCAGGCTGATTACATTAGCATAGCATAGCATATTACACTGAAAGCACTGGAGTGAGTCTAGTAGCACAAGTGCCTGTTTAGTAGAGTACGGCTCTATCTGATTTGGAACCTTGCCTAATGAGGAATAATACGGTAGTAGCTTGCTCAATGCTCATGGACAAAAAAAGGTGGGTCGGTGCCTCCTGCACAGCCTATTTTATGCTCTTTGGATCGAGTGTACTGTAGGAGTACAGATTAAGAGGAAGACTAATCAAATAGTGTACGTAGTTAAATAACTAATCAGCATTGGAACTTGAGCTGTGTAAGCCCAGACAACAACAAAAAATAATATACTACTACACCTACTACAATGCACAGCTTGTCCCAATAATTTATGATTTTCGGCCTGTTCGTTTATTGGTTTCTAGGCTGATAAGCTCGGCTGGTGCTGGTTTGTTGTGAGAGGAAAAATACTATTGACCTGACTGATAAGCCCTGACTGAAACCAACGAGCGAACATGCTGTTTGTCTTGAATGGATAGATCTCTACCTTCACTTTATTTTAGTCGAAGTCTACAGAAACATGTGGTACTTATTCGGGCCATTTCGTTTGTAGACGTGGCGGATCCTCGGCTGCTTGCGTGCTATTCTCGTCCATTACATCATGACGAAGTATATATTCTGCATTCATCGCATTGCTCGTAGAGTGCATTCCTTCCTTGTTTTATTTTGTTTGTTTGTTGATCTTTCGTCTTTCAGTATAAATACTTTTCATCGAATTTAAGCTAATGTGTTAGCGAAACAGCTTATTGGCGTTTCAAACTAGACGTACGTTGCACCAGGCTCTCTTAGCTAGGGTGCTGCGTGCTAGGCAGGTGCCTGTCAGCGAGTGAGTGTGAGTCCAACTCGCACGCCGACAAACCTACCAGCAGCTGACCAGCAGCAGCTGATCACACCACAACTGGCCGAGCGATCACTATCTCCACGCCACACCGCGGAGCCCTGACACCGTCCTCTCCCTGCCCCATATCCGTATGCTCCCTCCCCCGACCCCTCAGCCGTCACCCTTTTCCACCGAGTCCAGTCCAACCCCCCTGCCGCGGACCGTGCACGGGTTGGCGGCACATGGGCTCATGCCGGCGTGTCCCGGAGACGCCTCCAGCCCTCACGTCCACGACTCGCGTGCGTGTTGCGGCGGCGACCGCGACGCGGCCACGCGATCCACGGGCAAGGGTAGAGGGTTGAGGGGACGCGCGCGCGACATGGAGGGGGCAGATCTTCCTCTCGCCACGCACATGCACGACCCTGGCTGGGCGTCTCCCTCCCTCGACGCCGCGCGCTGCGCGCTGCGCGCACCAGCCACGAACCCCTCCTCGGCCCTCGCTCCTCCCCACCTCCCGTGCGGCACCCGGTGGAAACGGCCCGAAGCTCCCGTGTGCCGTGTGGTGTGGTGTGTTGTGGGGGCGCCCGTGCCCGCGACAGACGACGGCGCGCGCGCGAGAGAGAGCCCAGAACCACGAGCGGTCGAGGTGCGCTGCATTCGGCCGTGTTTAGGGGGTTCGCGCGCGTGATTATGGTGGTGCTTTGCCATGAACTGTCTTGTCTGATCTGATCCTATCACGCTACCGTCGCGGCAGGAGCGTATTTGCGAGCTGGAAAGATGCTCATCTGCTGAGCTTTCAATGAAAAAAGAAAAGATGCTCGGCTGCTGTGCAGGACTTGGGAGATACAAATTGTGTTCCCGTCCGGATCGTCGCAGCCTTTTTGGCTCAAATGTTGTGGCTGCGTGCGTGTGGAGATACAAATTCGAATCATGAGGGGGGGGGGGGGGGGGGGATCATCTACACGCTTGTGCACCTTCCTGATGATCGATAGGCGTGTGTTGGCAATGTGAGCCGCTTTTACGTTATTGCTATGCTGAGCTCTAGAATTGAGTTATTACACTTTTAGGGGATATTTTCCATGTATTTTAATTCTTTTAGCTAGCTCTTACACCTTTTTTTTTTTTAAAAGCACTCTTATATATACATAAGGGCCGTTTGGTGGCGCTTCTTGAGTAGATTTTATGTGAGAATCACTACTTCTTAGCCAAACAACAAAAGTCCACTTTTTTTTTGTGAAGCAATCCACGCACAGATTCTGATGGGAACAAACATTCTCCATTTACATCACATTGGAAGTTGGGAGCTTAAAAAATCCCGCTCTTTACTGCTCCTATTGAATCTCCACCAGAATTTACTCTAAAATTAATTCTTACATGCTTCTTTGTTAGAATTAATCAAAATCACTAGAGAGTAAAAAAAACAGATGTAAAAATCAAATAATGAAGCTCTGCTAAACATTGCCTTGTATGAAGTGCTTTTTATTTAGCAAGCAGCGCAATGTCTCACTGAATTTTGGTTTGACCCGCTCGCTGAAACCTGGCTGTATCTTTTGGTTTGACCCGCTCGCTGAAACCTGGCTGTATCTTTTCAGAGGTTCAGCTGCATGTTCCGCACCATTAGACAGATAACATGACATATGTCGGAGACCAATACTAAGGTATCCGAATAGGAGGAGCTAATGATCATCAACATTAATTTAACCGAGCAGTCAAGAGCGCGCTTAAAGCTCCAACCACCCCCCAGGTACGCGGGCTCCGCCTCGTCCGACCTCCGAGGGCGGGCTCCGCCTCGCCCGACCTCTAAGGGCAGACTCCGCCTCGCCCTACCCCGAGGCCGCGATCTCCGCCTCGCCTGACCTCTGGGAGCGGGCTCCACCTCACCCGACCCCGAGGCCGCGATCTCCGCCTCGCCCGACCCTTGGGTTTGTGATCCGCCTCGCCCGACCTCAAGACCACGGGCTCCGCCTTGCCAGACTCCTTGGGTGCGGGCTTCGTCTTGCCCGACCGGGACCCATACTGCCGCCAACCACTCCAGGTCGAAGCGTATGGGCCTGGGTCAAAACTCTGACACCAAGAAAGAGACCAGCACGCCCCGATGTAACCGCAGCCACGACGGGCCATACCTGAGGATTCACACCAAGAACAACGTCGGGCGTACCAGTGCTGTTCTGTCTAACCCTCGTACGAACATTGACAGGCGCGTCAGTTCACCACGATGTCCGCCAGGACGGAGTGGAGCGCTATGACCGGCAGATGACGCCTGCGCATGGCGCCAGTGACGGATAGGGCCGCAACGTGGAGCCGTTTCTGTTGATATCTATAGGGTCGGCGAGACCCGCATAAAGGAGAAGAATGACTCGGCGATCCTAGAGGCCTTCCTCTCTCTGGTTCTTCTCCTTTTCCTCCGCTATAACCTGCGTTTTCCCTTGGCCTATAAAAGGAAAAGCAGGGCGCCCCATGAAGGGAATCCCGAACCGATCGACGCATCAAAATCCGATACAGACGCGCAAACCAGTATAAATCTCGTGTCCTCTAAGCACACCATCCGAGTTAGACGCGTAATAATACAAATTTACTCGTCGGTGACAACTCGAAACACCGACGACATGCTACTCAAGTAGTCAAGTAGTACCAGATAACATTATCGTATCGTGTCGCCAAGCAGTCTGTTCGGTTGGCTGGTTCGTATCGTTGCTGGTTCGTGAAGAAGTACTGCTGGCTGGTTTGTGTGAGAGAAAAATACTGTTCCGACTGAAAATTTACGATCATTTACGACAAGCCACGACCCAACGAACAGGCTGAAGCTCGATATTCTAGTGGTGTACCTCAACAGAGGTACAGTGAATGTGAATGGTTCCCCTGCGAGATCTTGTGCTCTCGGTAGGAGGCAAAACGTGACCGCGGAACGTTCGAGCCACTACGGGGCATGTAGCTGCTGGTCACGATTCCATGTGGTTCCATTCTATGACAAAGGGGCGATGCACGAACGATTCAGGATTTTCTGTTGTGGTCAGCACCACGCTTCCATGATTTGCATATCGTCGTTACTCGGCTCGGGAAATCAGAACCAGTCAAAGAAATATGACATACTCCCTCGGCTTCAAATTATAATAATGTTTGATCAAATTTTTTAATTTTTTAGAGTAAAATCATTTAAAGTTCGACTAAATTTATATAATAAAATAATAATATTTATGATACAAATAAGTATTATTATATTCTTTATTTATTATAGTTTTATAGTTTATCTATTTGATGTTATAAATCTTTTTAATTCTTTCTATAATTTTAGTAAAATTTGAGATATTTTGACTCTCCAAAAAAGAAGTTAGAATGACTTTGAAGGACCGAAAACGACGATCAGATGGGGTTTGAATGGGATCCTCAAATTTCTTTCGAAACTTTAAGCTGTTGTCCCAAAATCACGACCCAAGAGCTAAGGCACTAGAGAACGGTATGATCACAAGCCAACGGGTGGCTGGGTACCTTTGACGATGACCAAGAGGTACAACGGATCAACCGAGAACAGATGGAAACAAGTGCTCGAAAGAACGAGAGAAAACAACACAATTTGCACAGGCCCGTATTGTCTGCCGTAGGGAGCCCGGACTGTCCGCGGGTCAGGTCCCAGACTGTTCGGGGTTGAGGGCCGGACTGTCCGGAGTTCAACTCCCAAAAACTGAACGATGAGAAACAGTTCTGACCTAGGCAGAAAGAAGAATGGCGGACTGTCCACGGTTGAATCTTGGGTTGTACGCAAGTCAAACACCAGAAAACAAACTTGCTGAAACAGTTCTGGGCACACTTCAGCAGCAGCCCCCGACTGTCCGCGGGTTGGCTCGGACTGTCCGACGTTCAGAGCAGTAAAACACGACCAAAAGAAGACCTTCTGCTCGTAACGTGAACAATAACAGCGGACTGTCCGGGGGTCAGGGGCGTACTATCCGTGAGTCGTGAAATCAGCACGAACAAAGTTCGAGCCACTTAAGGGGAAGAGAAAACCTAGAGAAGGATGAAGCAAAATGAAAGAGGTAAGGGAGATGGGAGCTCCCTCATCCTATTTAATAGGGCTATTACACAATCCTAGTTTTTCCCTTACATATTTTTGAGTCGAACCACTTAATCCGAGGGCACTATGGTCCAACCCGAGGTAATCTTTATCCGACAGGCACTGCGCCCTTCATGAGATAGCTTCGCCTCGACGCGTACTCTTCGATGCCGCCACGTGCCGTCCATTTCTCTTTGGAACCTCCGCCTAGGTTTTGATGCCCAAACCCGTGAAACTAGCCATGGATGGTTTTCAGGCCCAAACCACCAAACCGCCCGCGAGTAGCGTATTCCATACGCGTCCCCCGCCACTCGACACGTGTCACCGCCGTCCTCGACCGACCGTTCGCCAAGTCCTCCTGAGCCCCGCTCAACTCGCACGTCTGTCGTCTTGACTCGATCAACACGGTCGCTCCTATGTACACTTGCGCTTGTCGATGTCCTAGATGTCAGCCACTGTGGCTGGTCACCCGGTCTCCTGGTCCCTCAGTCCAAGCCTCACGTTTGTCCTTCACCACTCCCGGTCCATCGGCACGGCACGTCCCTACTTAACCTTCACCTCGTCGTCGACCACCGCCTCCAAGCTCTACACCTGCACACCACAAACCAAGAGACATGTCATACAACCCAACTCACGTCATGGTTAGCTCGCAAACTCAACCTAGGTCATGGATCACATTGACAATCACTCATCACAAAACAAACTACAAGGGCACATATCAACCTTGTGTTCACAATCTCCCCCTTGATGAGTGCATTGTCAACATCAACACGCGAATAGTTTGAGCAAAAGAAAAAGAAAAAGAGAAAACAAAGAGCTCACCCAAATGACCAAAAGCCAGAGAAAAGCCAAAACAGGGTCATTTAAAATGAGCAACACTTTACAAAAACTTGGTCCCCAAAGACATGGACAATGTCTCGACACCACTCTCAAGAAGAGGCAAAACAGGCTCAACACCACTAGCAAAGCTCAAAAAGCCAGAAAAGTAGCTAGACCCTCCAGAAGAGGCAAAGGCTCAACACATCTAGCAGAACCAACTCAAACGCAACTCCCCCTAAACAAATGCATGCACTCAACATGAGGTGGGTTTGGTATCTCTCCCCTTTTGTGTGTGGAAATCTCTCCCCCTTGTTGACACATGCACTTATTAAGCTAAACCCAAAGACTGCAACTCCCTGTCAAATATGCTATGAATGCAATGGATGCAGAAATGTGAAAGCTTTAGGGGTATAGTAATTAGAGTGAAAAGATGCTCTAACTGGTGTTGTCATGTGTGTATAGCAACAATTATAAGTGCTAGCAAATGTTCAAACTGATCAAGTGAAACGAAATAGGATAGTTAAGCAATTTGAACAATATTAAGCAATGTCAACAAGGGATTCATCACTGAAAGTAGCACATAGTAGGTATAAGCTAGAAATCAATCTAGTGCTAACAAGTGTATACAAGGTGAACTACCCCAAGCAACGGTCACACATCATGTCAAAGACAAACCTAATACTTGTGTTTTCATCAAAATTTAAATTTATCGGAGTTTGCAGCTTAACACAAGAATTAGTCAAAACATGAGTGCTCGAGAGGTTATCGATTCTGTCAGGCCTAACTTAGCAACCATGCCAAGCCTATGTCATAGACAATAAGAAGCTTAAGATAGTGGTTTCAACATCCACTACAAGGCTCAAGTTCATCCAAATGTGCAATTGGAAGTCGTCTCGATACCTTGACGTAGGACAGTACAGACCCATCTCGATCTTTTCTCATGACTTAGCTTAATTGTCAAGTTTTAGTACAAGAAAAGTTGTCCAAGCAAGTGAATGACTCAAGGCATGAGACATAACAACCTAATGTATAAATGATAGTGAAAGCATCTAGGCCCCTAGTTGGGTTTCAGTGATTAATGACAATACGTGATTACTGTGACTAACGTGTGTTTTGCAGAGGCAATTAAGTTAGGTCACGGTAATGGAGATCGATTGGGCAATCATGGTGGTCATGCCCCTACGATGAAAATCGTTTCGGTTTTCAAAGGATGGACGACAAGGTTAAGGATGGACTAGTTCTAAGTGTTGTTTGGTGTTGAGACACTTAGAGTAGTTCAGGACTTTGTTTTTCCTTTGACCGTACTATTAAGGGGGGTATGGACGGATAGCTTGACCTAGGTGAGTCTAGTGAGTTAGGTGTGGTGCACACTTGCTAAATGTAGCACTAGGCAGCTCTAAAATAGCCCTTAGATCTATTGGAGCAAACTTCATTCACGTATGATCGAGAGTTGGAAGTGAATGGAGGGTCAAATACTGACCGGACGCTGGCTTCGGTGTGACCGAACGCTGGCGCAGAGTCTGGTCAGTTCATTTGATCAAGGTGAAGTCATCTGGAAGTGACCGGATGCTGAGAGATGAAGCGACCGGACGCTGAGTCCCAGCGTCCGGTCGACTCCAGTAAGGTTCTAGAGAGGGAAAATCATGACCGGACGCTGTCCAGCGTCCGATCACCATTTGATCACTGGAATTTGGCACATAACGGTTCGTTTTTCAGCCCATGTTATAAATACTTTCTCCATTCGTATATGGGGGTACTTTTGCTTATTCCAACAGCTGAGAAACACCTTTGAGAGTACCAAGAAGAGCAAGGTCTTAGTGAGGTGATTGAGATTTGAGAATCCCAATGAGAGCCCTCATTAGTGATATCAAGAGTAGCAAAGTGTGCATCCACCCTTCTCATTAGGCTTGTCGTGGTCAAGTGAGAGTTCGTGCTTGTTACTCTTGGTGATCGCCATCAACTAGACGGCTTGGTGGTGATTGGGAGTTTGGTGATCATCCGACAGAGCTTGTGGATGACCCAACTTAAGTTGTGAGCGGTTGTGGGTGATTCACCGCGACAGAGTATCGAAGAATCAACCCGTAGAGAGCACTTGATCCTTGCGCGGATCAAGGGGGAGCTACAACCTTGCACGGGTACTCCAACGAGGACTAGTGGGGAGTGGTGACTCTCCGATACCTCAGAAAAACATCACCGCGTTTCTCCTTCTCTCTTTACTTTGAACATTTACTTTGAGCAATTCAATACTTGGCTTTACATTCATAGAACTGTCATGCTAGAGTAGGATTGGAACTTAGGTTGTAAGACTTTTTGTGCGGTAGAATATTAGAAACACTTTCTAGGCACAAGGGGTTAATTGGGCTAACCGTAGGAGTTAATTATTGCAAAGAAATTTAGAATTAGCCCAATTCACCCCCCCTCTTGGGCATCTTGATCCTTTCAATTGGTATCGGAGCCACGTGCTCACGTATTTAGGCTTAACCGCCTAGAGAAAGATGTCTCACGGGGATGGACCTCCTCCTATCTTTGAGGGGGATGATTTTCCATATTAGAAAATTCACATGGAGGCGTACTTAGAAGCTCTAGATGTTGGAATACTTAGAGCCGCCTCACAAGGCTTCCCGAAACCTTGGGATGCTACACACCTACAAGGCAATGAGGTGAATTACAAAAAATGGAATGCAAAGGCTTGAAACACCATCTTTAGAGGCCTTTGCAAAGATGTGTTCAGTCGGGTGAGGAACCACAAAGACGCCCATGCACTGTGGTTAGACGTTTGTGCGGGCCATAAGGGAACAAAGAGTGAGCGTGAGGAACGCTATCATCTTGTCATAAAAAAGCTTAACTCTTTTGAGATGCTTCCCAAAGAATGTGCTAATGAGATGTACTTATGTTTGAATGTTCTTGTAGAGGAAGTCAATGGGCTTGGACTCACTCAAATGCAACCATCCGATGTTGTAAGAAAGATTTTGAGTGTCCTCCCTATTGACAAATATGGACATATTGTGACCATGCTTCATCAAGGTGATCTTTCCACCGCTACATCGACACAAATATTGGGAAAGATCAATGCTCATGAGATGTATATGCACATCACGCCACAAGATGGCTCATCCTCTACCAAGAAGAAAGACAAGGACTTAGCATTCAAAGCTAGCCAAGAGAAGGGCAAAGCAAGACTTGAGTATGAGAGCTTAAGTGATGATGAAGTTGATGATGCAAGTCTTGCTCTTATGGTGAGAAAAATCACCAAGATGCTAAAGAAGCTCAACAAGAGTGGCATCAAATTCGATGGCAAGAAGAAGAAGTTCTTCACTAGCTCTAGAAGGAAGCCAATCTCCGAGATGGATTGCTACAATTGTGGAGAACTTGGTCATCTAGCACACCAATGCACCAAGCCCAAGAAAGACAAGTTCAAGAACAAGTACAAGGGCAAGAAAGATGACTCAAGTAATGAAGAAGAAGATGAGAAGAAGAAAAACAAGACATACAAGAAGAGAGATGGCAAGAAGAAGAAGAGTGGAAAGGCATACATCATCGGTGATTGGTCCACAGACATTGATTCATCTAGTGGCTCATCCGATGATGATAGTGACAACGAGAAGGTGGCCACCATTGTTATTGACTCTTCATCATCTTCACCGCCACCGCCGCCATCATCCTCTACACACCTATGCCTTATGGTCAAGGTTGAACGCAAGGTATCAAATGATGATGATAGTAGTGGTGATGAACATGCTAGTAATGATGATAGCGATAGTGATGATGATGAATATGAATCATCTTATGATGATCTTGCTAGATTGCTAAAACAATACACTAAGATCATTATAAAGATCAGAGCTAAGAATGAAAAGCTAGAAGCTAAGAATGATTCACTTTTAGCAAAATGTGATATGGCGTAAAATGCTAGTATTGAGCTTAGAGAAGCAAATGATGCTATATCATCCAAACTCAACGAGCTCAAATCTTCTAAGAAAGAGCTTAAAGATAAACATGATAAACTTGAGGGGATGCACAAGGAGCTCATCACTAGCCACAACAAGCTAAAAGAAGAATACACCACTCTTAAGATTAATCATGATAATCTTATCATTGCTCAAGAATTTCTATCCAATGAGCCACATGATGCTAGTAACAATGTTGTTAAAATTGATATAGCTACATCATGTGATGATTTGATCATTGAAAGCATTGAGCAAAGTTCTAGTGGCAAGGGCAAGCAAGTGGTTGAGGCCGATGATTATGATGAGTTTGTCAAGCTCAAGAATGACAATGAAAAGCTCAAGAAAGATCTTGAAGAAATCAAAAGCCGCAACACTATTGTGCTAGAAACTCTTGACCATGATGGTGATTTGATGCTTGAGAATGAGAAGCTAAAAGAAGAGAACTAGAAGCTCAAGAAAGAGAACAAGAAGCCCAAGTTGGAGAAAGAGCATCTCAAGATTGGTTTGAACAAGTTCACAAGAGGCAAGCATCTTCAAAGTGAGCTACTAATGAACACTGTCATGAAGATGGATAGAAGTGACATTGGGTACTTGGCAAACCAAGAGAAGAAGGCTCAATCTCAACAACAACACAAGCCAAAGTCAAAGCCAAAGAGATGTTTTGAGTGTGGACAAGAAGGTCACTTTGCCCATGAGTGCCAAACTCCACCACCACAACCCTTGCCCAAGCATGTTAGACCTTTTGCCTTCAATGCTCACTACATGCTTAGAAAGGATTCTAGTGGGAAAATGAAAGTCATGTTCTTAGGACCTCCCAATAAGAATAGACCTAAGAAAATTTGGGTTGCAAAGTCACTTGTTGAGAAGGTGAAGGGCTCTCAACAAGTTTGGATTCCTAAAGCTTGATCTCTTGTGTGTAGGTGAACTACAAGATCGGTGGAAGTCATTGGGTTATTGATAGTGGTTGCACACAACATATGATCGGTGATCCTCGTATGTTCACCTCACTAGATGAAGAAGTAGATGGACAAGAAAGAATCACATTTGGAGATAATTCAAAGGGTAAGGTTAAAGGATTGAACAAAGTGGCAATATCAAATGATCATTCTATCTCAAATGTGCTATATGTTGCTTCATTGAGCTTCAACTTGCTATCCGTTGGACAATTGTGTGATCTTGGCTTCCAATGCTTGATCAAGTGATATTCAAAGGATTTAGATACAACAACTTATATTTAGTGGATTTCACCTCCGAAGATGCTAACTTGAAGACATGCCTTTTCACCAAAACAACACTTGGGTGGCTATGGCATAGAAGACTTGCTCATGTTGGGATGAGCTCACTCAAGAAGCTAATGAAGAATGATTTGGTGAGAGGGTTGAAGGATATGAAGTTTGAGAAGGATAAGCTTTGTAGTGCATATCAAGCCAGCAAGCAAGTTGCAAATACTCATCCAACCAAAGCTTTCATGTTGACCACAAGAGTGCTAGAACTCCTTCACATGGACTTATTTGGACCAACAACATACAAGAGTTTGGGAGGAAATCTTTATTGTCTTGTGATTGTTGATGACTATTCAAGATACACATGGGTATTCTTCCTTCATGACAAATCTGAAGTTGCATCTTACTTCAAGAAGTTTGCCAAGAGAGCACAAAATGAATTTGAAGTGAAGCTTAAGAAGATTACAAGTGACAATGGGAAAGAATTTGACAACACAAACATAGAAGCCTATTGTGATGAAGTTGGGATCAAGCATGAGGTCTCCGCAACATATACTCCTCAACAAAATAGTGTAGTTGAGAGAAAGAACTGAACATTGATCACTCGTGCAAGAACAATGCTAGAAGAGTACAACACCCCCGAAGCTTTATGGGCAGAAGCTATCAACACCTTATGCTATGCATCCAACCGCCTATTCCTTCAAAAGTTCCTTAGCAACACACCTTATGAGTTGCTCAATGGGAAGAAGCCAGACGTCTCCTTCTTTAGGGTGTTTGGTTGCAAATGCTACATCTATAAGAAGCGACAACACCTAGGGAAGTTTTAAAGGCGTTGTGATATTGGTTTTCTTGTTGGTTACTCATCAAAGTCCAAAGCATATAGAGTATTTAATCATGCCACCGGCTTGGTTGAAGAAACGTATGATGTGGAATTTGATGAATCTAACGGCTCCCAAGGAGCACATGAGAATCTTGATGATGTAGGTGATAAACCATTGAGGGAGGCTATGAAGAACATTCTAGTTGGAGACATCAAGCCTAAAGATGATGAAGATGATGTACAAGTGATTGATCCACCTTCTTTATCAAGTGTGCCACAAGGTGGTGATAAAGATAGGAGAGTAGAAAATGAAGATACTCATGTCGCCCATGATCAAATGGTGGTACAAGCACAAGATGTTGATGCTCCACAACCTCCTCCTCAAGTGGTCAATAGAAAAAATACACCTCTACTACAAGATCATCTATAAGATCTCATCATAGGGAGTCCATCAAAGGGTGTAATGACTCGCTCACAAAAACTTACTTCATTTATTGTTCATCACTCTTTTGTCTCTTGCTATGAGCCTACTAAGATAGAAGAAGCTCTTTAAGATCTAGATTGGATAAATGTCATGCATGAAGAGTTGAACAACTTCACCTGCAATGAAGTTTGGACTCTTGAAGAGCGGCCAAAAGGTGCAAGAGTCATTGGAACAAAGTGGGTGTTCCGCAACAAGCAAGATGATCAAGGCGTTGTGTGAGGAACAATGCAAGACTAGTTGCAAAGGGGTTCTCTCAAGTTGAATGTTTGGATTTTGGAGAGACCTTTGCACCGGTTGCAAGACTAGAAGTCATTCGTATCCTTCTTGCATAAGCATCACATCATGATATGAAACTATATCAAATGGATGTGAAAAGTGCATTCTTAAATGGCTTTATTAACGAACTAGTCTATGTTGATCAACCTCCCGGGTTTAAAGACCCTAGATATCCTAATCATGTTTATAAGTTGTCCAAGACGTTATATGGGCTTAAGCAAGCCCCAAGAGCTTGGTATGAGCGTCTTCGGGACTTCCTCATTGAGAAGGGCTTCACCATTGGGAAGGTCGACACCACACTATTTACCAAGAAATTTGATGGGCACATCTTCATTTGTCAAGTGTATGTTGATGATATCATCTTTGGATCATCAAATGAAGATTCTTGCAAAGAGTTTGGTGAATTGATGTCAAAGGAGTTCGAGATGTCAATGATTGGAGAGCTTACATTCTTTCTTGGGTTTCAAGTCAAGCAAATGAGAGAAGGAATTTTCATCTCTCAAGAGAAATATATAAATGATCTTCTCAAGAGATTCAAGATGGATGAATGTAAGCTACTCAAGACACCAATGCCAACTAATGGACATCTCGACCTAGATGAGGGAGGTAACACAGTTGATCAAACTCTCTACCGCTCTATGATTGTTAGCTTGTTATATTTAACCGCATCTAGGACCGACATCATGTTTAGTGTGTGTATGTGTGCTAGATTTCAAGCTAATCCTAAGGAAACTCATTTGATTGCCGTTAAAAGAATCGTTAGGTATCTTAAGCACACACCAAGCATTGGCCTTTGGTATCCCAAAGGAGCTATATTTAAATTAGTTGGCTATTCCAATTTAGATTATGCCAGTTGCAAAGTTGATAGAAAAAGCATATCCGGAGAGTGCCATTTGCTTGGTAGATCACTTGTGTCTTGGTCCTCCAAGAAATAAAATAGTGTGGCTTTATCCACCGCCGAAGCAGAATACATTGCCGCGGGTGCTTGTTGTGCACAAATTCTTTACATGAAACAAACTTTGCTAGACTATGGTGTAGTTCTAGAAAAAGTACTTCTTTTGTGCGACAATGAAAGTGCGGTAAAACTTACAAATAATCCGGTTCAACACTCTCGCACCAAGCACATAGATATCCATCATCACTTTCTTAGAGATCATGTTGCAAAGAATGATATTTCATTAGAAGATGTAAGGACCAAAGATCAATTGGTGGATATCTTCACTAAACCGCTAGATGAGGTGACTTTTTGTCGATTGTGGAATGAGCTCAATGTTCTTGATTTTAGTAACTTCACTAAAAAATGAGTCAGTGTTGTCCCTTGCATTGCATTGTAATATACAACATGTTTACTCTTTATGGTAATGCATATAGGGCTTGTCTAACATAGTTAAGATAACCGACGTAAAGCGTGTGAAAAAGCTTAACCTTGGATCAAACTTGACAAGCAACTAGATTTAATTTCAAGTATTGCATTGCATATGCATGAATGTTGCTTTGCCGTTTATCTTCAATTGCTCTCTTATTGCCTATTTTCTTAAAAAGAATTATAGCCTAAGGCAAAATATTTTGAAAATTTTGAGGGTTTGAGAGAGGTCACTCACATTAGTCCCAATTGGTGTTTATTTGGATCTTATTGAAATTAGGACTTGATTGGGAACAGGCAGCACGAAGGACTTTGAAGATTTGCTGGAAAAAGAGTGACCGGACCCTGCACCGGACTCTGATGTCTAGCGTCCGGTCAGTTCATAGGAGGTGAACTGCTACTAAGAAGGAGTAACCGGACGCTGAAACAGTGTTTTCCCAGCGTCCGGTCAGATGGCGATCCAGCATCTGGTCGATCGAAGATGATGAAGGCAGCTTGCATCGGACTCTGGCTGCGTCCGGTCGTTGTTCACTGGATGCATCCGGTCATGATTCCAGGGGTTTTGGACCTCTTTGGAATCGACCGGACGCTGGGTGGCAACGTCCGGTCGCTGCCACCGGAGCGTTCGGTCAGTAGAAAACATGCGGGAATCAAACTCTTTTCTCCATTTCCTTTTCTACTCCGTGGGGACCACTATAAATCTCCATGCGCGTATCCCTATTTAGCTTCTTCTCTCGTGCCACCACTCGTGCCTCCCCTGCCCGTAGCCACACCACCAAGCCCTACCGCACCGCCGCTGCCCACGCCGTGCACCGCCACCGCCGCGCCCTGCCGCGCCGCCGCTGCCTGCGTCATGCGCCGCCACCACCACCTGCGTCATGCGCCGCCACCGCCGTACCCTGCCTACGCCGCCGTCAGTGCTACGCCCTGCCTGCGCCACCGCCAGCGCCGCGCCCTGCCAGCGCCGTCGTCAGAGGGTGTGCAACATTGAGACCATTGTAGCAGCAGCTGGAGAGCATAATTGTCCTTACCTATCTTACCTGCCAGGGCTGATAGATTTACTTGGACGGACAGGCTTATATGTTCCTTCTTGGGTCCGTTAGTTCTATGCTTCACTCTGGATTGACCCATAGCACATATTTATACACTTTGCTTTTAGAGGCAGAAATTATAGGCTGACGAGCACTAGGGTCAGAGAGATTCTCAGGCTTCAGGAGGAGCTCGTCTGGCTACATGAGGTTTGCTATGGACAGACAACACCTCCTAGACGCCCTCACGGTGGTCTTGTGCCCCCTACAGATCTAGTCCAGCAGTGTTTCATAGAGCCATTCGGCAAGGGGTCTACCAGGACACCGAATGATCTCACTCCCAATGCTAGAGTGCTTGATGCCATTATGAGGAGGACACTGCTTTCGAGGATGGGGTATTGTGAGGGCTTGACTCACATATAGTTATGGTTACTGAACTCTCTGATGCAGCAGATAGTGTTTCACATTTGGGATCGCCTTCTATCAGAGATGAAGGATACTATTGCTGAGGGGTTCAGAGGTCACCATCAGTTGCCCTATGCTCATTGGATCACATTTCTTATTCACAGGGCAGTTACAGTGAGACCGCCTGAGATGCTAGTAGAGTACAGTGGTACTACTATAGAATTCCCTGCATACAACCTGACCCAGATGATCTGCCATAGTACACCGAGTGCACCTAGCCAGCAGCGCCATCGTCTAGAGGTGCCAGAGACTGCAGCCTAGCAGGATGATACTATCAGGGGCATAGCAGCTATAGAGGAGGAGTAGCTTGATGCTCAGCAGGAGGGGATAGTCGAGAGCGACCCCAGCGATAGCTCAGATGAGGACTACCGCAAGATCCCTTAGATGCATCCTCAACGACATGACCATGAGGTTGGTAGCTCTAGTTCAGCTCCACCTACACCACAGACAGACCCCGCTCTACTCGCCATACTTGAGCAGATGAGGCAGGATCAGGCTCGCTAGACTCAGGAGACCGCTGCTACTTTTGCACAGTTTCAGACTTAGCTGGATGAGTTTCAGCAGTAGTAGCAGGCCATGCATCAGCAGTAGCTTCTCATGCAGTAGCAACTACTTGGGTTTATGCAGCATGTTGTGACAGCTATTGGGATTCTACCGCCACAGCCTTCACCCCAGCTTGGTTAGACTACCACCACTTCTATGACTCTAGCTTTATAGCCTAGTGGGCTTCAGAGTCAGGGATAGCCTCCAGCACAGTTTGCTTCACCTATAGAGTAGGTGTCCTAGTGGTTTGCCTCGCCGGTGTTAGCCCCGCAGTTCACACCTCTTTAGACGGGCTTCACACCGGCTCAGAATTCCTTGCTAATAGTGCCAGATACCTCAGTCTTCAGGAGTCTTAGAGCGACTTTTAGTGAGTTGACAGGGTAGCCTACTCCGCCATATTTGCATGTCCTAGGTCCTTCTATAGTTGCACCTATTACCGGGACTACAGAGACGCTCCCTTCTTCTGTTGCATCATCAGAGCCGCCTGCTTCAGTGATACCTATATAGTCTATGGCCGCTCTAGTCCCTGATCTGACCCAGACCGCTTCAGCATCGCTTTCAGCTACAGAGGGTCAGACAGCTCAGAGCTCAGGGTCAGATGATGAGGGCACATAGTTCCAGCTCGCTCTTCATACTTCAGCGCCCGACTCATCCGCTGCAGCCCCACCGACCAACCCTTAGGTTTTGGTGTTTGACGCCAAAGGGGGAGAGGGATCGAGTATGTTAGTCTTAGGGGGAGCGACATATCTAGGGGAAGCTTAGTTTATCTATTAGATTATCTATTATATTTGGTTTTTATGTGTGATACACTATTATGCATTATGCATTCGTGTGTTTACTTTTATGCATCAAACTATATTTATGTGATAGTGATATCTATGTGATCATGATATATGACATGTGTGCTCTCTACTTTGAATTATTTATATGTCATATCACTTGTGCTGTGCTCATTTGCTTTGCTTCCGCATTTTACTCTGATGCAAATGAGCTTTATTACCTGTACTCATGCTTATTTCATATCTTGTGAGTACATTATGTTGGATTGGGTCATATAAGATTGCCTAACTCTTTTGTTCTCATTGTCAAAAGCTTATATGAACCAAACATGTTAAAAACCTCAACTCTTTCACATACTCGAGGTGGTATTGTCATCAATCACCAAAAAGGGGGAGATTGAAAGCATCTAGGCCCCTAGTTGTGTTTCGGTGATTAATGACAATACGTAATTACTGTGACTAACGTGTGTTTTATAGAGGCAATTAAGTTAGGTCACGGTAATGGAGATCGATTGGGCAATCATAGTGGTCATGCCCCTACGATGAAAATCATTTCGGTTTTTAAAGGATGGAGGACAAGGTTAAGGATGGACTAGTTCTAAGTGTTGTTTGGTGTTGAAGAGACACTTAGAGTAGTTTAGGACTTTGTTTTCCCTTTGGTCATACTATTAAGGGGGTATGGACGGGTAGCTTGACCTAGGTGAGTCTAGTGAGTTAGGTGTGGTGCACACTTGCTAAATCTAGCACTAGGTAGCTCCAAAATAGCTCTTAGATCCATTGGAGCAAACTTCATTCACGTATGATCGAGAGTTGGAAGTGAATGAAGGGTCAAATACTGATCGGACGCTGGCTTTGGTGTGACTGGACGCTAGCGCAGAGTCCGGCCAATTGATTTGATCAAGGTGAAGTCGTCTAGAAGTGACCGGACGCTGAGAGGTAAAGTGACCGGACGCTGAGTTCCAGCGTCCGGTCGACTCCAGTAAGGTTCTAGAGAGAGAAAATCACGACCGGACGCGTCCGGTCTGTGTTGACCGGACGCTATCCAGCGTCCAGTCGCCATTTGATCACTGGAATTCAGGGTGAACTGACCGGAGCGTCCGATTAACATGACCGAAGCATTCGGTCACCCCGCAGAGGCACATAACGATTCGTTTTTTAGCCCATGTTATAAATACTTCCTCCATTCATGTGTGGGGGTACTTTTGCTCATTCCAACAGCTGAGAAACACCTTTGAGAGTGCCAAAAAGAGCAAGGTCCTAGTGAGGTGATTGAGATTTGAGAATCACAAAGAGAGCCCTCATTAGTGAGATCAAGAGTAGCAAAATGTGCATCCACCCTTCTCATTAGGCTTGTCGTGGTCAAGTGAGAGTTCATGCTTGTTACTCTTGGTGATCGCCATCACCTAGATGGCTTGGTGGTGATTGGGAGTTTGGTGATCATCCGGCGGAGCTTGTGGATGACCCAACTCAAGTTGTGAGCGGTTGTGGGTGATTCACCGCGACGGAGTGTCGAAGAATCAACCCGTAGAGAGCACTTGATCCTTGCGTAGATCAAGGGGGCGCTACACCCTTGCGCGGGTGCTACAACGAGGACTAGTGGGGAGTGGCGACTCTCTGATACCTCGGAAAAACATCGCTGCATTCCTCCTTCTCTCTTTACTTTGAGCAATTCAATACTTGTCTTTACATTCATAGAACTGCCATGCTAGAGTAGGATTGGAACTTAGGTTGCAAGACTTTTTGTGCGGTAGAATATTAGAAACACTTTCTATGCACAAGGGGTTAATTGGGCTAACTGTAGGAGTTAATTATTGCAAAGAAATTTAGAATTAGCCCAATTCACCCCCCCTCTTAGGCATCTTGATCCTTTCAGATAGCATAAGGGATCTCAACAAGACCTACACATGCAGTTACCAATCTCAGCGGTGAACAATTTTCATGTTTCAACAAGTTTTAGCCGAGTTCACAGTTTGGAAAAACAAGCTCAGCTCATAACATGTATCATTTGATCAAAAAGAGCCTAACCCAAAAGTACCATTAGGTACATGCATAACATCCCAAATAGAGCATAATTTCAATCTAATCACTATAGTCATGAAGCTCAAAATGCACTATAATACATGATGAAATGAAATACAAAATGCAATATGACGCAAAGGACAAAAGCAAAAACTAAGCTAAAAAGAACACAAAACTAGAGTACAACAACCAAAGTTCCCCTCCTCTAAAAAGGGAAACAAACTCCAAGCTCCCCTCGCAAGCGAGCAAACTAGGCTTGGTCAAGTGGTTTTGTGAGGATATCTATAAGCTGGTTTTGGGTATCAACGTGGTGCAGATCGATATCACCTTTCTCATAGTGGTCACGCAAGAAGTGAAAGCGGACTTCTATGTGCTTTGTTTTTTAGCGGAGGATTGGGTTTTTGGCTACGCTTATGGCGTTGGTGCTATCACAAAGCAAAGACACTCGCCTAAACTCTAACCCAAAGTCTCTTAGAGTAGCTATCATCCAAAGCAGCTGGGAACAACAAGCAGCAGCAACATACTCAGCTTCTATGGTGGATTGGGTGATGCTAGACTGCTTGCGAGAAGACCAAGACACCAGAGAAGATCCAAGAAACTGACAAGTCCCCAAAGTGGACTTCCTCTCAACTCGACACCCAGCATAATCCGTATCAGAATACCCACAAAGAGAAAGAGAGGAGGAGGCCAAAAACCAAAGACCAAACTCAGGTGTGAAACGAAGGTACCTAAGGATCCGCTTGACGATGAGATGTGCGCGGAGAAGACCGAAAGCGCGCGCAAAAATAGACCACGAACTGAATGTCCGGTCTTGTCGTCATTAGGTACAACAATGACCCGATCATGCTTTGGTACTCTTTCTAGTCCACGGCTTCTCCTTCCTCATCCGCATACAGGGCCGTCGTGGTCGACATGGGCATCGAATGAGGCTTGGCCTCACCCATATCGAATTTCTTGAGCATGTCCTTAGTGTACTTGCCTTGGTACATGAACGCCCCCTCGCAAGTTTGTTTGATTTGTAGCCCAAGGAAGAAAGTCAATTCACCCATCATGCTCATCTCAAATTCCCTGCTCATAGTATCTGGACCGCGTGACTCGCTAATCGATGTCACCAATCATGGTCTGAGGTGGGTGACGACGCTGAATGTGCTGAGGTGCCCCCATTGAAGAAGTCGCCTCCCCCTCAACAGCAACTAGGGCCTCCTCAGGTGCAGCCAGCGTAGGTCGAGGAGGTTGCTTGCATGGACCCCAAGTAGTGGAAGAAGAAGGATCGGGGATGTGAGCTGAAGTAGATGTCATAGGCTCGAGAGGGGCAGCTGGTGGTGGTGTTAGCTCGGGATCACCCCAATCGGCATCTTTTGGCTCCTCCTCCACAAAGATGCTCTCACCAATCTCCTTATCACCTGCACAATCAAAGACAGGAGTGGAACAAGGCATGGTTTTGTTGAATGTGACCTCATAGGTCTCCACCACTCAATTAGTTTTAAGGTTAAGAACATGATATGCATCAGAGTGAGAAGCATAACCAAGAAAAATACCGTCGAAGGACCTGGACTCAAACTTGTCTAAATAACCTTGTTTCAGAATGAAGCATTTGCACCCAAACACCCTGAAGTGACTTACCTTGGGTGGTCATCTGAATCGCAACTCATAAGAAGTCTTCTTCATGAAAGCTTGAAGGAAAATGTGATTGGAGACATGGCAAACTGTGTTGATCGCCTCGGCCCAATATCTCATAGGAGTACTATCCTCATCTAGCATCGTCTTAGCCATCTCAACAAGGGTTCGATTCTTGCGCTCAACAACGCCATTTTGCTGGGGGACATAAGGAGAGGAAAACTAATGCTCGAGGCCCAGAGAAGCACAAAAGGTTTCAAAATGAGTATTCTTGAATTCTGTGCCATTGTCACTACGAATCGCTCTCATGGCATTCTTAGGGGACTCATTTTGCAACTAAAGAATCAAATCCCAAGCATGTGAAAAAGCCTCATCCTTACTCTCTATGAAAAACACCCAAGAGTAGCGAGAAAAGTCATCCACGATCACTAGAACGTACCACTTCCCACCATCTGACCGAACTTGAGCTGGACCAACTGTGTCCATGTGAAGTAGCTCGCTAGGTTCCTTGGTAATGACTTGGCTCACAGGTGGGTGAGAAGCAGCAACCATCTTCCCATGACGACAAGGGTGGCAAACTAAATCCTTCTCAAATTTCAACTTGGGCAATCCTCAGATTAGATCAAGTGAGCTCAACCTAGCTAGTAAGTCAAAGCTTAAGTGACCCAGTCTCCTATGTCACTTCCAAAGCTCATAGGAGGATCCGACCACCAAACATCGAGAAGATCCAAAGGAGTGAGAAAAATTAGCTCGAAAGACATGGACAAAAGGGACAATCTGACAAACAAGATTTCCCTAAGAATCAAGAACTCGAGACAAGCCGGTCTTAAAGCGCACTTCAAAGCCATCCTGAAGAAGTTACGAAACTAAAAGCAAATTGAACTGCAAATTCGAAACCAAAGCAACATCCTTCAAGACAAAACTCTCATTAACCCAAATGGTCCCACAAGAAAGCACCTTACCTTTGCTATTGTCCCTGAATGTGATGTACTCCTTACATTGCATGGGGTCGAGGCTGGTGAACCATTTTGAACTTTCGGTCATGTGGTGCGAACAACCAGAATCAATGAGCCACGTGTTCTCCAGGCCTCCGTCCTGTATCAATAGAAGGGCATGGAATAAGCAAATGGCACAACACTAGGGTTAGTAAACTATGAAGGATACCAGTGTTGGCTCATTTGCCCTGGAAAAGTGTTAGGAAAAACACCAAACATACCATGTCCCATTTGAGGAAAGCGAACACCACGTGGTGGAAAACATGGAACGCTAGTGTTGTAGGACTGAAAGCCACTGCCACGAGGTCCAAAGTCATATTGATCATGACCTAAACCACATCGGGCACGACCACCGTGTGGTCTCACAACCTAATGCCTAGCACCTTGATGCATTGCACCTCTAGGCCTAGCACTTGCGCCTCTGAATGGGCGACACATGTACACCATGGGGCGGGCGGTACATGTTTTGGTTGTTCAACTCATACTCTCGCCGCTCATCTCTCTTCCTCCTAAAGCAAAACTCAGCAAGATGACCATCCCTATGGCAGTAGTCATAGTGATACCTCACCTCTCTCTTGGGTGGTTGTTGGCTCACTCTCTTGTGGGTATGGTTCACTCTTGGTGGCTTTTTGGCTTTAGGAAGGGGGATCCTCAGACATGTTTGGTAGAGTATGAAGTGGGTTCTTGAGATGGTTAGGTTTTGGAACCCAAACTTGTTTCTAGGGTGGAGCTTTTGGAGGTTCTTCAAACACTCCATCTTTGGTGGAAGGCAAAGTAGGCTCAGGTGGAGTGATCTTGATCAATTTGGGAGTAGTGGTAGGTTTCTCACTTAGTATCAATCCACTGTATTCTTCAACATTGCCATAGAGATTTTCACCCTTCCCACCTACAACAAAGCCTACACCTAATGCACCAGTTCCCCGCCTGAACTGGCTCATCATCATGCCCAAATGTGGCTCACTACAGGACACCTAGCTCAAGATGGACCAGAGGATTGTGTTGTCTTCCTCAGTTCTCATCTTGTCGTGCCTGCAGGACTCAAGCTCTAGCTCCAAACCCTTGCACACCTAGCAGCAGTGCTATCTTAACTAGCCTTCTCAAGTAAAGTGTCGGGTTCATAAACCCGGGGTCCCTCATGGACCTGCTTCCCAGCAAAAGCTTAGCACAGCAAACGATGTTGCGAACGACGCACAACTCCTGGGCTAGCCTAAATACCTAACGATAGACCAGAAGGGTAGTCCAATCTCTGACCGAAAGGCCTAGCCATGAGGAACAGCGCTCGCTTCCAACTCTGGCCTGCCTCTCCGACCGGAAGGCCTGGCCAACGCCGCTTTCCACTCCGACCCGTGTCTCCGACCGGGGATGCACCAAACCTCTGCTTACAGCTCTTCTCCAACTGGCATAGTCGGAGCCAACTGGGACCAACCGACCGAGGAAATGGGCAGAGCAAGTAAGGCAGGGCGCTCAAATCAACCGCAACCATACCTTGTACACCTGCAGGATAGTACCGACAGGACATAATAGAAGGGTGTCCTGCAATCTTCTAGGCATATCAGAACCCAAGAAGTGTTGTGGGCGCCGACGTTTTGCCCTATAGTGTTATGGGCGCCATCAATTCCCATACCAGGCGAACACGGTAAAACTCCCCACATGCCTCTGGGCATCGACAGTATGGTAGGCGTCGACATCTGCCATGCTAGAAGAAGACGACGGAACCTCCCACATGCATCTGACATTACAGTGTTGTGGGCACCTACAATCATCTTGTACCCAATGGCGTGGGCAACAAGACTTAGTAACATACGTAAACTCCCCCTTCTCACTTGTAAGGCCGTCCCCTTAATCTATAAAAGGGGATGCGCTCTCTCCCAATGGGACAGATCCATTGATGATTCAAACACAACTCCAGGAACTCTCCGACGATACGAACAATCAACGATCGATTCACCCTCTGCTAGATTTAGACACTCTAAAGCTACACAGAGCACACGCTCAAATACTTAGCGCACGTAGGAGCTCCTGTCACTCTAGGCCCTTCGGTCCAGAGTCCGATCGGACCTCTTGCAACCCCCATCTTTCTCCCTCTTGTTTGTAACCCCACAGCAAACTTCGAGCACCTGGGCTCAGGAATAAAGTCATCGACTAACTCAAACTGGATGTAGGGCACATTGCCTGAACTAGTATAAACCCTGTGTCATTGAGTGCTAGGCCACATCCGATCACAACATACAACAAAACTATAAATATTTATGTGTTGGTCACTTTCTGCACTGACACAAAGAGATCCTACCAACCTTCTCTGTTAGCTTAGATTGCAAGCCTGAGCAGGACTTGCACGCACCCAACAAGCCAGACCTAGACTTCAACTCATCATTCTCATCAAGCAAAGCAACATACTTTGATTGCAAATCGGTAAGGTTGGACATGTGAACAACACACTCACCGCACTCAACCTCGTCAGACACTACTACAGCGAGCTTCTTAGCTTCCTCAAGCTCCTTCTGCGCAATTTCTAGCTTGTCCTTAAACTCTTTTCTCTCATGGGCAACATGATTCAGCAGCTTATCTTGGCTAAACAAGGTGTCATTCATGGTTTCAAGCTCAGCAACAAGATAGTCGACGAAAGGTGTTACCTTAGTAGTGTCATCGTTGATAGGAACCACGTCCTTGCTAACCTTCACCTCAACATCGACCACTATGGTGCAAAACCCTCCGTGGGTGGAACCGGCGACGAAGCAGAGCCCAGTCAGCTTGTCCTTGCGCTTCCTCTTGGACTCATCATCACTCGAGGGGGAAGAAGAGCGATCATCGTCGGTGTCGTTGTCGAGGTCACTGAGGGAGGCAAGGAAGGAGCGCTCCTAGGCCTTGTCCTTCTTGAGGTACATCTTATTAAGCGCCTCCTTATTGAATCCTTCCTTCAACTTGTGCTTGTCGAAGGTGTACTCATCCTTGTCCTTGCGCTTGCTGGAGTCATACTTGTTGGAGAAGTGCTTGTTCTTCTTAGTGTAGTGGGTGACGAAGTGGTTGGGGTCTTCATAGCCATCGCATCCTTCCTACGGACCACCACCGCACCGGCAATTCAAGCGGTTGTTGTGAAACCACGAGAACCGGCTGATGACCAATGCCAGCTCATCGTCCCCAAGGGCGTCCAACTGCTCCTCTATCACAGACACAAAAGAAGACAAGGCAAACAACATCTATGAAGGGTTAGCTAAAGAACTTGAGCTGTTACCTAAGACCAAAGCCATAGTCGGTGCAGAGGGGTTCTTGATCTTGGCTTGGGTCTAGTAATCAATCTCGATGGGCTTGAGCTTGCTAAAAAGCTCATCCACAGTGAGGGTGTCGTAGTTCATGGACTCAATGATAGCGAACACCTTCACATCCCAAACCTTCCGATCTAGGGCATATAGTAACTTGAGTGCCCTCTTATGATCATAAGGTAGCTATGGCTTGTTTGCCCGCATCTTGTTCACAATCATCTGAAAGCGAGAGAACATGGCATTGATAGACTCTCCATCCAACAGAGAGAAGTTCTCATACTCTCGCTTGTACATCTCAAAGAGTCTAGTTTTGACCTATACGGTTCCCTCGTGATAGCTCTGAAGTCTCACCCAGATCTCTCGAGCAGTCGTGCAATCAAAGACTCTCTCAAACTTAGAAAGTGAAAAACTCAAAAAGAGAATAGTGCGTAATTAGCATTCTGAGTGTTGCGAGCATCAAGCACAACATAATTAGCTTTCTCATAAATCTCCCAAACTTTCCAATCAATTTCCTAAAGATGCACCGACACGCGAATCTTCTAATAGGGGAAGTTTGTTCCATCGAAGAACGGTGGTTTGCGGGAACCATGCTCCATGTCGCCTTCATGGATCATGGACCGATTAAGGTGGAATGATCCTTAACCGGCTCTGATACCAATTGAAGGACCTAAAACAGCAACTAGAGGGGGTGAATGGGAACATCAAATTTCTTTCAAAATTTTAAGCCGTTGTCCCAAAATTACGACCCAAGAGCGAAGGCACTAGAGAACAGTATGATCACAAGCCAACGAGTGGCTGGGTACCTTTGGCGATGACCAAGAGGTACAGTGGATCAATCGAGAACAGATAAAAACAAGTGCTTGAAAGATTGAGAGAAAATAACACAATTTGCACAGGTCTAGACTGTTTGCCGTAGGGAGCCTGGACTGTCTGTGGGTCAGGTCCTAGACTGTCAGGGGTTGAGGGCCGGACTGTCCGGCGTTCAACTCCCAAAACTGAACGATGAGAAATAGTTCTGACCTAGGCAGAAAGAAGAATGGCAGACTGTCCGCGGTTGAATCTTGGGCTGTCCGCAAGTCAAACACCAGAAAATAAACTTGCTGAAACAGCTCTGGACACGCTTCAGCAGCAGCCCCAGACTGTCCGTGGGTTGGCCCGGATTGTTTGGCGTTCAGAGCAGCAAAACACGACCAAAAGAAGTCCTTCTGCTCGTGACGTGAACATTAACGGCAGACTGTCCGAGGGTCAGGGGCATATCCGCGAGTCATGAAATCAGCACGAATAGAGTCGCCCAACAAACACCCGGAGCAAGGAAAATTCTGATTTACGACCAAATAAAAATCAATTGCCACCAAATTTTAACCACATGGTCACAAAAAAGCCCAATTTAAAGCCAATCAACATGAAATTGGATGAACATGAAAACATCGGTTTTCCAACCCTAGAGCTTGATTCGCCCCGATCTATGAACTCGTGAGAAATTAGATGAAATCCCTCGATGGAAAGGCTCAACTCACGTCCTAGTTCATCTTAGTAAAAAGAAATGAATCAAAACGGTCTCAAAACGATGAATCAAACCACACAAGAGAAGGGGGAAAAGAAGAACGCGAAGAACACAAACGCGATTCACAAGAACAACTCACAAATCAAATCCCGGAGGACACAAGGAGGTTAGGGCCTCCATTCCCGCTGCAATATTTGGTTCTTACACAAATTATCCAATTTGTGGACCTCTCTCACAAGAAACCTAAGGGGAGGAGAAACCCTAGAGAAGGATGAAGCAAAATGAAAGAGGTGAGGGAGATGGGAGCTCCCCCATCCTATTTAATAGGGCTATTACACAATCTCAGTTTTGCGCTTAGATATTTTTTAGTCGAACCATTTATCCCGATGGCACTATGGTCCAACCCGAAGTAATCTTCATCCGACGGCCACCGCGTCCTTCATGACATAGCTTTGCCTCGACGCGTACTCCTCGATGCCGCCACGTGCCATCCGTTCCTCCTCGAAACCTTCGCCCGGGTTTTGAGGCCCAAACCCGTGAAACTGGCCACCGATAGTTTTGAGGCCCAAACCACCAAATCGTCCACGAGTAGCGTACTCTATACGCGTCCCCCGCCACTCAACACGTGTCACCGCCATCCTCGACCGGCCGTCCGCCAAGTCCTCCTGAGCCCCGCTCAACTTGCGCGTCTGCTGTCTTAACTCGGTCAACACGGTCGCTCCCTTGTACACTTGCGCTTGTCAATATCCCGGATGTCAGCCACCATGGCTAGTCACCTGGCCTCCTGGTCCCTTAGTCCACGCCTCACGGTCGTCCTTCACCACTCCCGGTCCATCAGCACGGCACGTCCCTACTTGACCTTCACCTCGTCGTCGACCACCGCCTCCGAGCTCTACACCTACACACCACAAACCAAGAGACATGTCGTAAAACCCAACTCATGCCATGGTTAGCTCACAAACTCAACCTAGGTCGTGGATCATGCTGACAATCACTCATCACAAAACGAACTACATGGGCACATATCAACTTTGTGTTCGCAGACTTATAATTTAGAACGTAGGGGGTAACTAGTATTATCTCCATTTCTTTTTCTTTTTATAAGACATATTTGTATTTAAAAAGTCTTTATTAGAATAGAAACATGGGTATATCAACAACTCTTGCAGCACTTGGTACAAAATAAATTCATATTAAAGATAGGAAAGATTTGAATATATGGGTATATCTTTTATATCAACTAAAAATGTATATACTTTAGAAAGGTTGTTCAATAAATTTTATGTTTAATCCAGATACGGTGTATAGTTTAAATGGATGGAGCGTATAGCATTATATGTAAGCTTAGCTTTTCCAAAAGATGTCATTATGTCAATATCGTATCTAGGATCCGCAAATCACGATGAATATCGAATTATCGATCCATTTTTTCTTATGTCTACAACATGATATTCAACAATAAACAGTTACTATTAAGCAAAATATTATGTCAACTGTGGATCGAATATGTCTCCATCGTGGCTGCAGTTCTTGTAGCCTCACCAGGACGCATCGCCAGCTAGCTACTCCATGTCTCCATTGTGGCTTGCGCTACTTCTTTGTACAGGCAATCATGTCTAGCTGTGGCTGATGGTTTCTGCGGCTGATAAGACGGTTGATGCTATTCTGTTGTGAGAAAAAAAACACTATTCCATGACTGATAAGCCGGGTTGATAGGTTCAAGCGAACAGGGCGAAAAAATACTACCTATCCAAAAAGGTACATTTCAAGTCAAGCTTTTTAGTTGTGATTATTGTTACAGGGAATATTATTAAAATTTATGATTTTAAATAGATATAATATGATATATTTCATAATCAATCTGATAATATTTACTGAATATACCTATTTTTTATTGATTTGGTTAAACTTTAAACTGTTTAACACGAAATACGAGAATTGTGATTTTGGGATAGATGGAGGAAGTAGCTTGTTAATATTTGAGAACATACAACTGTTGTTTACATGTACTCAATGAACAAGTTATATTCCTTCCACAACACAATAAGACAAAAATTAGCAATATGACAACAATTAGTAATATGTGTACAATATCGTGGGATTTTTCAAATCCATACTTTTTCAAATCCATATTTTTTCAAAGGGAAGGGATTATATGAAATCTAAGTCTTTGAACAATAAGAAAAATAGACTGAAGTAATTCTAGAGCCTCTAATGATATTCTTCGCTTCCAATCATGTCCTTGACGATTGTCTAGTTCTGAATTATGATATGTTGAAACTCGATAACATCAATGACCACCGTCGAAGCATTACCCTCCAATCCTCCACGATGATAGGCTCCAAACCTTAGAAAAGCCAAATGACCCAACAACAGGAGAACTTCTCTTGATGCATCTAATACATTGAAGGAGCATTGGTCACCTCATCGTCAAAAAAAAGGGGTCATCAATCCAGTACAACCAATACCAGTAATTCTAAAACCAGAAGTCTAGATAACTGCCGACCTATGGTGACATCGGAATCCACCGAGTCAGTAACACAAAGATACAAACAAGGAATACGACTGTATTCACCAATCACATCAACCCTGCAAAAACAAAAATAATGTGAAGAACACCAGGTTGGATGCCTAGATAGGCATTTGCATCCGAATTATCTGCATGAAACAAGATCTGACGAGAAAACGACAAAGACGATGTCATTCGGTAGCCCCTGGAATACAATTTATTCAATCTAAACTCTAATCATTATGACTAGAATGGATAAGAGAGGGTCCCGATTCTACCGCACGATGAGGGGGTTCTTCTTACTGCTAGCGAGCCCGCCGCACGAAGGGGGGGGGGGGGGGGGGGGGACAGTGATGGCGCAGAGGAGCCTATGGTTTCGACAATAGGAGGCGAACGACAACTCTGTGTATTCCGAGCATAGAAAGTAGCTATATTTTGGATGGGATGAGGTCTAATGTCTGTAGAACTTTGAAATATTTGATATAAGAAGAATGTAGTAAGAATCACATGGTATATCTGTCTGGTATTTTCGAAATGCCATATGTTTTAGATTTTATTACTATATTTTAATAGCAAATAGGGTCAAGATCACCTTAAAATACAGCATTATGTAAAACAAGATTTTTTTGAGTAAGTAGCAAGCGTGTTGTTGTTGTGCGGGATGCAGGACTTCCGATAGAGCTCCACCAAATGCAAAAGGGACGGGCAGGCTTCGCCGGTGTGCACAATCGGCCCTTCGACCTCTCACTGAATTTGGGCCTCTAATAAGGGTTCATCAAATGGGCTCAATTCGACACATTGGGCCACAATCTCGAGAGGCCCAGGGGAGAGGAACTCTGATTGATTTTTGCCTGGCCTGCGCGTGGTCTATCCCCGATTCCCTGAAAGGAAGAGACGGTGGCAGCTTTGCAGTGACTGAATTGGGTACTGCTAGAAGCTTTTGTGTAACACTAATGCTACTATTAAAACGTTCAGAAGGTCGGACTCCTCGCTCCACACATTGTTGCATGTGTTGCTCGTCTAAAAAACAAAATCAACTTCCGCATGCATCGCGCCGCTCCGCTCATGCCCTTAACCCTTCCGCGCTCCTCATTCCCTGCTGCAGCGCACCAACACCCAGCGTCCTCCCTCACCGGGAGCCCCAACACCCGTAGACTCGGCGGCCCTCTCCCCCACCTCGGCAAGATCCACTCGCCACCGACGAGATCCATGGAGGTGGTGCGAGTGGTGTTGCAGGGCAGTGGGCGGCTCTCCACCCTGACGCGGCGCCCTCCCCACCCCCGGCGGAATCCTCTCTCACCCCGGCGACCGCGCTCCCACCACCCCACGCGGCCATGGTGCTCCTCATCCCCCATCCTCCACCGTCGCCGTCGAGCCAAGCCCGATATTGGTGGCGCTGGTGGCGGTGGTGCTCGTGCACCGCCGCTCGCCGCCGGCTCTCGACCCCGACAGGTGGAATCGACCGGCCTAGGCTTCTCCTCCCCTATGTTGTAAATTTATGTTTCAGGTGTTTCAGTCATATCAAAGGTATGTTGCAATTGTTTTTTATGGATGTTGCAAAAGTAGATCGGGGGATGTTGCACATATTGCATATGTTGCAAGCGTTTGTTCAAAATGTTTCATTTATTTTCAGACGTATGTTGCAATCGTTTTTTATCTGGATGTTGCATATGTTTTCACACATATGTTGCAACAGTATGTTTCTAATGTTTCAGTTGTTTCAGTCTTATGTTGTAGTAAATGTTTTTCATGTTTCACGCACATGTTGCAAGCGTATGTCCCAAATGTTTCATTTGTTTCAAATGTATGTTGCATTCGAGTGTTTCATGTTGCAAGTGCAGACCGCTGGCGTTGGTGTCTATGAGGACGGGCAGGGCCAAGCCGCAGCCACCCATGCATGGAGGTGCATGCCGCCACCGGCGGTGTGGCAAGGAGGCACAGGCCGTGCGGTGCTGTTGTGGAAGATGCAGGGGCGAGTTTTCCGAGCGGCCTAGAAGAGACATGTGCCGCGCCTGTGTGGAAGACGCGGGGGTAAGTCATCCGAGCAGCGTGGGCAGAGGATATGAAGCGGGCGGTTCGGATGCGAGCACGGGAAACGGAGCTGGCGCGGGTGGCGCGCAAATCCAAGCGGACGGGGCGGAGTAGCCGCGGGCGTCCGGGAGCTAGTCAATCCATTTGTGTAATTTGCTTAATTTTTTTCTTGACCTTCTTCGTTTCTTGAAGGGATGTAACTTTTTATACCTTTACCTTTATTTTCAATAAAATTTCAGTAGGGGTTCACAGCCCTCCTGTTTCATCCAAAAAAGAAAAGGGTGTACTGTTGGGTCTGGGGCTGTTCCTGTGCTACAATGAGCAAGGAACCATGCGCAACTGTCCTTCTAGGTGTTCCTTAATCCTCCTTTGTTGCCTCAAGAAAACGTGGACACACAGCACCCCAGTGCTGCCCAGAGGTTTAATTTCCTTGGTTCAGGAATCTTGGGAAGCATCTATATGCTTGGATCCAGACATTCCTAAACAGACCTGCACTGACCTTGTTTCTCACGTTAACTGGCGTGTGTTGATGATACTAATTACGAAGATCGATTGAGTGGTAGTTGCTCATTTTAACAGAGATTCACTGGACAAAAATATTCAGAAAATTCTCCGTCTAGATCTGCAAATTAGGATGCTAGTCTGTAATTGTATTTCTTTTCAGTTTCTATGAGATCTTAAAATCTGCTTTCATCTGAGCAAAGGACAAATGAGGTACCCGTTCTTTTTGCTTCTATATTTTCAGAAATATTAAGAATGCATTAGTTCACTTCTTTTGCACTACAATTCTCAAATCCTTTTATTGATTTTGTCATGGTGAAAAAACCTTTTTTTTCTTTGTTATCAGTAACACCCACTACTGTTCTGAAATGGAACGCCTCAGATCAGAATACTACTCTAAAAGCAATGGAGGCAGAAGAGTGCTTTGGTTTGACCTTTGAGTAGCACCAATACTGTATAGAGGCTTTTGCCTGTTTTGTGTAAAGCACTATTGTAGTCTAGAACTTATGACTGATTCATAACATTTGTCTATTCCACAATTTGTGACAAATGGCTCATGACACATCTGACCATTTTTCTGCCTCCGAATCTCTTACTTCCCCACAAAGTTTGATTGGACTGTCATAACCTGTATCCCTTCTGTTCAGATTCAGCTGCTGACAACTAGATCTGCACCTTGTTTGGCCAGGTTTTGGCCACAGGTTATGCTCCTCTCCAGCAATATATATGCTTGTGTATTGTGCGCTGACTGATATTGTTCATCCCATTGTCACCATTTGAAGGTCTGTGGAACAAACACTGGCTGTGTGTTTCGACTTAAGAAATGTAAAGCAGTGACACTGAAGTATCTTACGTTCAAAAAAAAAAACAATGAAGTAAAGCCGGCACCAGCCTGCATAGCTGCCAGCTGATTAGGTCATCTTGTCTTGTGTGTAACTGTTGGAGTTGTTCTAAATTCACTCCAGAATATAGGCCGAGTTTCTGACGGAGCGAAGCGGAGGCCCGTCGCCGGAGGCTTGGGCCGGAGCGTAGCGGAGTCTGAAGCCGGCCCATCAGGTCTCGCCCCTGTGCTCGGGGGGTGCGGGGGGCGGAGCCCCCCGCGGTACGGTACGGTATATACACCCTTGCTAGGGTTTCGTGGAGACTTGATTCTCTTGTAAGCCGCCATAGGCGTGTAACCCAAAACTCTTGAGATAGTGAGATTGTTGCTGGCTGGTGCCCGTGGTTTTTCCCCTTCACATCGGAGGGGTTTTCCACGTTAAATCGTGTGTCTCCTCTGTGGCTTGATTCTTTACTTCATATTCCTATACGTCATTCATAACATTAACATCTCTGCGATCTGTAACGTAATCACTGAAAAATATAGATATACTGTTTTTGCAATATAAACCAGTCTGCTTACTCGTTAATATTTGTGCAAATGACTTTTTTTCTGCCATATCCCCTCTCCTCAGGCTAATAAGCTCATGAATTGATCCCTGGTTCAGGGCAAGACGAATATTTAAAAGATATTTGATGACCAAACGATAAACATAATTCCTTCAAGATGTATGAACTAGAGGCTTAAATGATTGAATATATTTCATCCTATTTTCATTGTTTCAACTCCATAATATGATACCTTTCTTCTATGTTATAGAATATTGACTCCATGGTCTGCATGACTGCATCCACCTTGAGAAAAAATGGATCTTTATGGCTGTCTCTTTCGCGTTGGTTTAGTTCTAGATGGCAGACAACAAAAGCCTTGGAGTTGCCTTGATTGAGACACTAATGTATTATTATTCACAAAAAAAAGATTGTGTAAATTTAAACATTTGATTTGATTTGTTCAGGTGGGGAAAATCCCCCCGTTGACCTTTCAACAAAAAAATTTGACATCAGGCTTCAAGTGGACTAGTTTGTATAATCTAAAGGACAGTTTCTCTTTCATTTAGCTAATTATCTATGCTGATTCTTTTTCTATGTTACACATTTTTGCATCTGTGGTTCTGTCGATGGAATGAGTTGTCTTTTTTTCCCCCAGGGTATGACTCGTGGTTCTGGAAACACACCTTCTGTGCTTAGAAACTGAGTTCTTGTCATGGAGAGTGCCTCAAGCAAAGATGATTTGATGATGATCACATTAAAACCAGATGGCATTTGATATCAGCAGCAAACTTGTTGACATGAATAATAATGCCAACAAAGAGAACCTGAAAAATACTGAACCTGGCATGGAGTTTGAATCAAAGGAAGCTGCAAAGGTGATCTACATAGCTGATGCTAGCCGGATAGGTTTCTCTGTGCGTATTAGCAAGTCCCGGTGCTCAAAGAGTGATGAGTCTAGTATCATGAGGCGTTTTGTGTGTTTAAATGGATGACCTCATAGCATTCAAATTTCACTTCTCAATACACCTTTCTCTTTTTCTAATACACTTTTCTCTTTTCCCGGTACATCTCTATCTCTATTCCTTGAAGGGCATTTTAGTCTTTTGGTTTCAGCGTTGGTTTCAGTGTCACAGTGAGCGATCCTAAAACATCGTCTAATATGGGACGGAGGGAGTACACGTGAGTTGACTGCGGTACCAGACAAGGTACACTACATTCAGTCCAACAGTGAAGTTGTCGCACTTGCAAAAACTAGTGTTCTTCGAGAAAATTTAATAGCGCCAACCATTAATGTGCGGCTACGAAAATATGGAAGGAGTTTTAAGAATCAATCTCCACAGAATCAAGAAATAATAGAGAGTAACCTTGCTGTTGTGCTATTGGGCTGGACGGTACCCAAAAGCTTATTTGGATACTTCAAGCGGTTGAATGCTGAGAAACACGTGCCAAGGCATGTTCGCGAAAAAAATGCTGAGAATCCTACATTTTCATGCATTCCAGGATTCAGGTTGACAAAAATGATTGAGACATGCCTTCTGGGCTGATGACAAAGTTAAAACATCATACTACTATTTGGGGAGTGGTGTTAAGCTTGAGACATCTTTTGTAGAGAATGAGGACATTTTTCCATTAGTTTTGTTAACTGTGTCATCACTTGCAAAGTGTAGTGTTCAGTTGTGCATTACTTACTGATTTCACAGAATCCTCCTACGTTTGGTTCTTTCAGTTCAGAACTGGATCGCTGCAATGGGTGCACACCATCCTACATCATTAACTATAAGTTATGATGAAGCCATTGGATCAGCAGTAGCAAAAGTATTTCCACAGACATACCATCTGTATTGTAATTCTCAGATATTAAACATATGCAAGGAAAATTTGGCTAATTTATATTATGGAAGTGCTTCTTTTGAAGGAATTTGGAGTGTGCATTAATGAGCCTGAAACAACTGAAATATTTGAATCAGGTTGGAATTGGCTCCAGTCTCTATACAGAGTTCGGCAAAGATGGGTTCCTGTGTACTTCAAAAATGTTTTTACTGCTGAACTTTCAGCAAATCAAAGACCTGAAAGCTTGAGAAGCTTCTTCAAGAAATACTTCAACAAAACAACAACTTTGCCCGTCTTCATTTCACTGTTTGAACATGTGATGACTGGATGGGCAGAAAAGGAAGCTCTGGAAGATCTAGCCACATCTTTTACCATGCCTATTTTAAAAATTCCCTCAAACATATCGAAACAGGTGTCAGAAATATACACAGTAACAATCTTTAACATGTTTGAGGAGGAATTCATTGAATCATTATGATACTATGTTTCCAGTCTGAACAATGATGGGTAGATTACTGTGTATAAAGTCATGAAGGACGCTCTGTCAACTATGTATGACATCACTGGCAAGAGGGTTCAATGCAATTGCTGTAAGTTTGAGAGTTCTGGTATCTTATGTCAGCATATACTGAGGTTATCCTTAGCTCTTGACGTGCATACCAGAGTTTTACATACTGAAACGGTGGACGAAAGAAGCGAAGAATGGCTTTGTTTTGGACGAATGTTTGCGGTATAGTGAGCTGCATTGTGACGCACTTAGATATGCCAGGGAACGATCAACATCAGGGGAGGTCCTCACCTTTGCACAGGAAACTCTTCAGGTTGCCTTTTCTGAGGTGGTTCTCATGAAACAACAAATTGTTAGCTTGCAGAATGTGATGAACATGGTGCTACAGACTACAGTGCGCAATTTTTTTTTCATATAATCGTCGAGTTAAAAATAGCTCTCCAGTGCCCTGTTTGCCTGTGTTGTGTCCATTCCTGCTTCATGTACTATATATGTGTTTATTGTTGGATATATTATAGGCTTAGCCCATATAATATTTAATAATTCGAATAAACTCTATGGCGTGTAATACATAATGTGTTGATTATGGTTTGATACCATACGGGATTTTGATTGAATGGTAACTCAATTTATATGGTTGGATATTATCCACCTATATTAAGAAGTTGAAAAAAGAACACGGGTGTGCCACACGCACGCTCGCCGCCGCCGCCGCCGCCGGCGGCTGGGCCATGGGCGAGGCAGGCACGTGGCGAGCGGACGTACGGGGCCGTGTTTTGCCAATCTAAGTCGCATAATTACGGGAGTTTCTTCCGTTTTTAATTGGTGGCGATTTGATGATGGGAGTTTCTTTGCCAATCAAGTCGCATAATTACGGGAGTTTCTTCCATTTTTAATTAGGCGATTTGATGACCGGAGTTTCCTCCATTACCGTCGCTGAACGATGATGGCGAGAGCTCTCTCGTCTCCTGTCTCTTGAACTCCTCCTGAGCCCTTTCGCTTACCCCGCAAGTGACTAAATAGTGCCTCCCTTCCGTCAATCTTCCGGTTCGCCGGCAACAACCACTCTTCCACTGCCTCAAAGTTTCTCCGTCCTAGTACTTGCGCGCACGAGTCCTGGGAGAGTAGGCCTCCGAAACGCCTGTCATCTACGAGTTCACCTGCTCGGGTGGAAGGCGGCACTCACGTTTTTGGGGAGTGTCGCTGACGGCACGACTACTCGCTACGTCCTCTTCCTCCCGGCGCAAGGCGAAGGCTCTCTGGTGATTGACACCGCTTTCCTTCTACACTGCATCGTACGGGACAACTACATCGACATGCACTATGTCGACTAGTGCATCCGGCTCTGCCGTTGGGTATGTTTCTGTTGTTCGCTATCCAGTAAAGTTTTGGATCAATATCTTGCTGGTTAGTATCATCTACATGCTATTCATGCTTAGATCACACAAGCACATACATGATGTCACAAACCTTTTGATTATTGCTATTTTCTGGATTAAATTACTACTGAAATTGCCTAAAATTCTAACATTTAATGGCTAGATATGATTTCACTGACTAATTCAATTTCTTGCCGTTTCATTCGTTGACCCTGTCTGCATCCCTATTTGTTGCTTCAATTAGCAAGAAACTGTTAAAGTCAGCTAGTGATGCTGATGATGTATGGATACGTTGAGAGTTGTCGATAAGCTATTCCAAAAGGTAAATTTACAAGTTATGGGCAAATCTAAACATTGTCTGCATATGCCTAGGCCACACATTGATTGGAAAATCAAGTAGAAAAACTGAAATGAAACACAGAAACGTTAGAAACCGGCATCATTTTGTTGTTGTCTATTTAAATACGATGAAATTTGCAGGCCGGTTCTTTAGTTCTGTGTATGGTTGGCCGCGTTGTGCAGCCCTTTTGAAGCCATTTGGCCATTGCCAGCTAACACAAGACAAAGCAAAACTATCAGGCAGGGACATGTGGAGCACACACACAAAGCAATGAAGGCTCACCCAACGTCCTAGGCTGTCAAAGACGTGGCAATTGGCCAACTGCATATCGGCCCACAATATACTATTCGTACCTTGTAGAAAACCAGACGACGACAGCCAAAGCATCACATGATTCCAGACTCCGTCGCGTTTTGTTTGAAATAAAAGAGGAAAGATTCCTCATCGGCTGGACTGAAATGGTCACTGTTCACGCTGGATTGTACTGTTCATGCTGAAATTTTATGAGAATGCTCCGGCTGGAAAAAAAATACGAGCCAGCCAGCGACCAGCCGAACACGGCGGGGCCGCTAGCAATTTTGTGAGGATGTGTTGATGAGACGTTTAGAACAACTTTTGAAGCAGCAAAGGGTGCTTCATGCACTGCTAAAGCCTGAACAGAATTATTCTGATGCATGCAGCAGCACCTCACCCAAGACAGGAGGGAATCTGGTGGAACAGGGGACTGGAATCAAAATGCCACTGCAACGAGGCAAGGTTACAGCGTCTCAATTCTCACATGTAACAACAATACAGGTATAGAGAGATCACAATGACAAAATTTGATATTATTCATTCATAAGACATCAATAACCAATGACAATCTGAACACCATATGTATATGCTAGTAGCCTCATCAGGCATCTCATTAAAATTGCTAACATGTGTCCAAAATCACAAGTGAGAAGCATAGGTAGCAATAGATATTACAGTCTTGATGAATAGAAGAAAGCGGTGGCCGATAGGCCGGCATAAAACTTTGTTCATGCTAATGAAGAAACAGCAACAAAAAGAGAAAGAAACAGGGCAGGAGGCTGGTGATAATGGCTCCTCTCGGCTTGCATTTCATGGGCGCAAAGAATTAGAAGCATTTCCTGTGGACAATGGACGGGCCAGACTCGTCGTACTCAGCCTTGGCAATCCACATCTGCAGTTGTAAGCAAATTTGTAAGCACATACTAGATCAACATTGAGGAAATTGGAATGCAGTCTTTTGCAGCTACGTTCATTTACCTGCTGGAAGGTGCTGAGGGATGCCAAGATGGATCCTCCAATCCAGACACTGTACTTCCTTTCTGGAGGAGCAACCACCTTGATCTTCATGCTGCTGGGAGCCAAGGCAGTGATTTCCTTGCTCATCCTGTCAGCAATCCCAGGGAACATAGTGGTACCACCAGAGAGGACGATGTTGCCATATAGATCCTTCCTAATATCCACGTCGCACTTCATGATGGAGTTGTAGGTAGTCTCGTGGATACCAGCAGCTTCCATCCCAATGAAGGATGGCTGGAAGAGGACCTCAGGGCAGCGGAAGCGCTCAGCGCCAATGGTGATAACCTGTCCATCAGGAAGCTCAGTAGCTCTTCTCCACGGAAGAGCTGGTCTTGGCAGTCTCCATCTCCTGGTCGTAGTCCAGGGCAATGTAGGCGAGCTTCTCCTTCATGTCCCTGACAATTTCCCGCTCAGCAGTGGTGGTGAAGGAAGTAGCCGCGTTCAGTCAGGATCTTCATGAGGTAGTCGGTGAGGTCGCGGCCAGCCAGGTCGAGACGAAGGATGGCGTGGGGGAGGGCGTATCCCTCGTAGATGGGGACAGTGTGGCTGACACCATCTCCCGAGTCGAGCACGATACCTGAGAGGCAACAGATTTCAGAGATTACTGACTACTGCAGCAAATCAGATTTGAAAATTGCTAAGATCTCTAAATTCAAAAAGGCTACGGTTCAGTAGAGAATCGAATCAGCTCACCTGTGGTACGACCACTGGCATACAGCGAGAGGACGGCCTGGATGGCGACGTACATGGCGGGGGTGTTGAAGGTCTCGAACATGATCTGGGTCATCTTCTCACGATTAGCCTTGGGGTTCAGGGGCGCCTCGGTGAGGAGGACGGGGTGCTCCTCGGGAGCCACACGGAGCTCGTTGTAGAAGGTGTGATGCCAGATCTTCTCCATGTCGTCCCAGTTGCTGACGATACCGTGCTCGATGGGGTACTTGAGGGTCAGGATACCCCTCTTGGACTGCGCCTCGTCACCGACGTAGGCGTCCTTCTGCCCCATCCCGACCATGACACCGGTGTGGCGCGGGCGCCCCACGATGCTGGGGAAGACGGCCCTCGGGGCGTCGTCGCCAGCGAACCCAGCCTGCCAGAAGTTGCTGTTGTTAGGGCACCAGCAGTCACCGGGAACCTTGCATTCTGAAGAACAAGTGTTTCATCAGGGATCAAATCGGCGGCTTACCTTGACCATACCGGTTCCATTGTCGCAGACGAGGGGCTGGATATCCTCGGCGTCAGCCATTTTCTACCTACAGCAAAGCTCGGCCGGTGCCACATTTGTTAAAACAAGCAGAAATTAAGGAGGCAAATATACGAATTGGACACCGATAGATGATTGCTCTACAGAATCTGCTCTAGAAGGCATCAATTGAAGCTATTGTCTGTCTCTACTTTTCTCCTAACATTATAAGACAGTAGAAAAAGATCCCCAAAATCAGCAATTATAACGAGCAAAAAACATGGCATTGCCCCACCAAACCACAGATCGGGCCATTCCGTTAACGAAAGGCCCGCGACGACTCCAGATCACGCGCGCAGGCAAGCAGATCTGCGGCATTTCAAAGAAACGCGCGCTCCAATTTCCGCGAGATTCGGCCGGATCCGCGGCAGGAGCGCGCAAGTGTGAGATCGGATCGGCCTGGCACGACCCGAGCGAGCAATGCCAGGCGGATCTGGGAGAGCCGTACCGCGCCCGGCCCTGCGTCACGCGCAGGCAGAGGCAGGCAGGCAGGGGACTCTAGCGACGCTTCAGACAGGGTGAAGGGAGAGACGGTTACCGGAGTAGCGGGGGATCCGCGGCGAGGAGGGGCGTTGGTGAGCTCGGGCGGGGGGAGGAGAGGAGAGGAGGGAGAGAGCGGTGGTGGTGATGGTGCGGTAGGGTTGGGAAGA
Organism: Miscanthus floridulus; assembly: GCF_019320115.1. NCBI lineage: Eukaryota > Viridiplantae > Streptophyta > Magnoliopsida > Poales > Poaceae > Miscanthus > Miscanthus floridulus. The sequence continues at coordinate 21,995,778 of NC_089581.1, forward strand.
GGCGTATATAAAGCCACGGCGCGGGGGGTGGCGCTGGCGCTGGCGCTGCGTGAGAGGAGGAGCGCGCTCGGCGCCCCGCGGTGGGAACCATGGCCCCACGCCCTTCTGCCCTCACGATACGGTTGCGGGAGGAAACAGTGGCCTCCCACTCGCGGGCGGACGGGGGACGGCCAGCCCCGACGTGCGTAGGTCTGGATATCGAGCTCGTCTCGGATCGGTACGGCTCGAGCTAGGTTTGGCTTGACTCTTTAATATTGAGTCTGATCGTTTAAACTTATCAACTGGCTTATCAGCTAAAATTTATAGTATTTTTTTCTCATAACAAAATTGTTTCTACCGACTTTAATACCAGTCGAACAGACAAATTATGAGTTAGAGGGATAGCTTGGCTCAGCTCGTTATCAAACTCGAGCTAGCTCGTTTAGCTCGCGAGCTATAAAAAATAGGACACATATTTATAATGTTTATATTACATTAATCTTAGAAGGTGACGTCTATCATTATGCAACCATACATGATTAATACATATCGGGTTTATCAAAAATATCAACCATGCAATATAGCTGTTTCATTCATCAGCCTGTTCAGTTGACTGGTTCGTATCATTGCTGGTTCGTGAAGAAGTACTGCTGGTTGGTTTGTGTGAGAGAAAAATAATGTTCCAGCTGCAAATTTACGATCGTTTACGACAAGTCATAGCCAAATGAACAGGCTGCATGATCATGCGATTCCAGCATACTATCTAGTTGCTTGTCACCACAAACTTTAAAAAATCCACAGATTCAATGTCAGCATCATCATCTTTTCTCTGAAAATAATCCATAAAATCAACATTTAAGTATCATAACAATTATAAAATCAAAATCAATATGAAACAGCTGAAAATAAAGATTACATACCAATAGAATAGGTGTACACCTCTAGGTCAACATCATCGTCTTCTGGATTCGTGGTCACGAGTTGATAGGTCTCAGCTCATAAGCAGCTCCCGAGCTGACCCAAACCGACTCATTAAAATAGTGAGTTAGACTTCTAGCTCAACTCATTAAAAGGTTAAATGAGCCGAGTCGATTCAAACTAAGCTGGGCCCGTGTTTAGGTCGGCAGAATTGGCGCCGTACTGTAGCTACAGTAGCATTGTGTTTTTATTTGTAATAATTGTCTAATCGTTGACTAATTAGGCTCAAAATGATCGTCTCGCAAAGTACAATTAAACTGTGCAATTAGTTTTTGATTTCGTCAACATTTAGTACTCCATGCATGTACCGCAAATTTGATGTGACGGGAAATCTTCTTTTTGCATAGTACCAAATTCTGGAATTTGGGGAATAAACACCCCCCCCGGTTATGAGCCCTCGTTTAGTTCGTGAAATTTGGATTTTGGGGCTACTGTAGCACCTTCGTTTTTATTTGGCAAATAGTATCAAACATTGACTAATTAGGCTTAAAACGTTCGTCTCGCAATTTACCACCAAACTGTGCAATTAGTTTTTCTTTTCGTCTACATTTAATGCTCCATGCATGGACCGCAAACATTCGATGTGACAGGTACTATAGCAACTTTTTGGATTTTGGGTTCAACTAAACAGGGGCAGTGAGTCGAGGCGCGGGTATTTTGTCAGCCCTAGCCGTACGTGCGCACGGCTCGCGCCGCTGCCGCGGCACACGGCGATGGTTTCGGTTCCTTCAGCCGGGTTCGCGTGGTGCGTGGATTGGATGTGGTGGGCCGGCCAGTGTCAGGACTGACACTGACAGAATTTGGCCCAGCGCTCGTGCTTACTCGGCGCTTCCGAATTTCGAATTTGCTTAGGTACCGTTTAATTCCACTCTAAAATGCCAATTTTTTCAAGATTTTTCGTCACATTAAATCTTTGACGCATGTATAAAGTATTAAATATAAATAAAAAATAAAACTAATTACATAGTTTAGACGAAATTCACGAGACGAATCTTTTAAGCCTAATTAGACTATAATTAGACACTAATTATCAAATAACAACGAAAGTGCTACAGTATTATTTCACTAAAAATTTTGCAAACTAAACAAGCCCTCAGTAAAAACTACCAAAATTTGAATGGATATCGCGCTATCAACCACCAAAGTGCTAGATTTTGAAAATCTTACGCTGTGCTTCAGCACGCGTACGGCTTGTCAGTTCTTGCAACTCCTAACAATATTTTGTTTTGTCATTTCGACAATGATCATCGTCGTATACAATTACTAACGGGGTCTTCCCTTCTGAAATTTATATCACATCGAATATTTAGATACTAATAAGGAGTATTAAATATAGATTAATTATAAAACCAATTATATAGACAGAGGCTAATTTTCAAGATGAATTTTTTAAGTCTAATTAATCTGTCATTAGCACATGTTTACTGTAGCGCAACGTTGTCAAATCATGGACTAATTAGACTTAAAAGATTCGTCTCGTAAATTAGTCGTAAGTTATGCCATTAGTTTCATAATTAGTCTATATTTAATACTCCATGCTTGTGTCTAAATATTCGATGTGACAAAAATTTTAGAAATTATTGTAGGAACCAAACAGCCCCTAAGATTGAAATGTCTCATTTTAACCCCTTTCTTGAATCTTGAGCAGGGCCTTGTTTACTTGACGATATTTTTGGGGAATGCTACTGTAGCACTTTCGTTGTTATTTGGTAATTAGTGTTCAATCATAGTCTAATTAGACTTAAAAGATTTGTCTCGTGAATTTCGTCTAAACTGTGTAATTAGTTTTATTTTTTATTTATATTTAATGCTTCATGCATACATCTAAAGATTTGATGCGATGGAAATCTTGAAAAAAATTATAAAATTTTGGGAACGCACTAGGAGTACTAGTCCGTAGTTCCAGAGCTTCATGTGTCCACGGGCCAGGGCCATTCTCTCGCACGCAGATTTATGGCGTGTTTGATATCGGCCACGTCCGAAGTGCGGCCAGCTGTGGCGAGCTGCAGTTGCGGCAGCGTTTTCTGGCGCCACAGTTTGTGTCGTGTTTTCTTTTGTGAGATTTCGTGGCTGCCGCAGTTAGGCCGCGTTTGGTTGGGCTTACACGTGCTCCGACTCCTAAACTACAGTAACACGGTAGCCGGAGTTGAAGGAGTAAAAAAAAAACGAGCTTCTCTTCTTTAGAACGGCTCTGTGAGAGAGAAAACGAAGAGAGAGAAAACCGGCTTTAATGAACAGTGCCCGCACAGTACGTGAACAATGTTGCATGAGAGGGAGCCGAAGCCGTCTGGAGCTGCACCAAAGAGGGCCTAAAACTGCAACCAAACAACAGCGCGGGTGGACATGGCTCGCCACATTCGTGGCATGGCGATTTGGGGCGGCAAACCAAACAGCCTGTTACTTTACTGGCTTCTCATTCTTTGGTCCCGTTCGCTTCGCTGAAAAAACAAGGCAAAACACTATTCCGGCTCATTTGTTGTGAGAGAAAAATACTGTTTCGGCTGAAAAAATAAACTAAGTATGGATTATAAGACAAACGAACATAACGTTTGCTGCTGTTTTGGTAGGCTCCACATCCCGTTGGCTGTGGCTCAAAATTTGTACACTCTTCCCTCCAAAGAAAAGGTGCACATGCTCAAAATTTGTGTTGTCTGATGAGGGGGACGAGGATGAGGACGACACTGGCAGATTGGGTGAGCTCATGACTCTAGTAGAGGTGGGCATACAGACGCAGGAGGCTGAGGACGACACTGGTAGATTGAGCAAGCTCATCGCTCTAGCAGAGACGGGCATACAGGCGAAGGAGGCTGAGAACGACACTGGCAGACTGAGCGAGCTCATCGCTCTAGCAGAGGCGGGCTTACAGGCGGAGGAGTATGACGACGCATTCTTCACTCAGGCCGTAGCGGTCGTAGATAAAGCGAAGGCCTCTTACTACAGGCGACAGGCAAGTCAGAGTAACGCAGATGAGCCTAGCCACAACAACAGGGTTATGGTATAGGACTGGTACTCGGATGATGAGTTGCTTACTCAATACATTTCAGACTGAGGATTTGAAAGTGCATTTGCCCCTATGTCTACTGTCGACACGTACTTCTAGTATTAATATGTTGTGTAATGTGGCATAGTATTGAACTTTTCATTATGTGGTTGTTTTCATTATTTATGGTCTTAATATTCCACTTAATGATACGGACGTATTGAAATGTGAACACTTGCTGCAAAAAACTTAACGACGTACGGCATTATATAAATCAATACACGAAACACATGAAATGGTACGTGACTACATGTACCGAACCTGGGTACAAAGTTTCCTTCGACTAAACCTAACATGCCTCAGGTAATTAAACCAAACAACAAATACATAGATGTGGTATGTAAAAAAGATAAAGTCATCCTAGTAGTGTGGCCACATAGCAAATTGTGTTGCGCTTTCTCCATAGTAGCCTCCCGTTGTCCAGCGCTATGAGACAGCATCGGTGGGTCACCTCGTACGTCGGGTCGAGCAGGTGAAATTGTTCCATCCTACAAAAAAAAGTGAATGAATTAGAATATCAAAATACAATGAAACATAAACTTACAAATGTATAAGTAATTAACACCAATACAAGCACAAAAAGAGACATGCATAATTAATGAAATGAAGACGACAAATATAAAATAATAAAATGAACCAATAGTCGCACCTCACTAATCTGCCAATGACAACTTCATGAATTGTGGCCAGGTCTACCACACTTGCGCACTCATACTGCTCGGGGTCAGTAACAAATGGAGTTCCTCTCCCACGCCTCGTTCTTTTAGGTATCTGATCCATAACCATCATGTGCCTCGTCCTCTGCCTTGATCCACGCTTGTTCCAACGATAAGCTGGATCTGCAATGTACTTCGGCCCATCATATGGAGGCCACTCTCCAAGGTCCTGGAAAGGCACGAAGCGGGGACTCCATGTGTGCACAAACGTATCGACACTAAACTCATGAGGTATCCTCCTCTCGATATTATAGTTGTAATGCCTAGCTACTGTCACCAAATGAGAACATAGAAAGTGGTACTGCCTTGGTTTACCATAAGTGCACTTGAAATCTTAGAGGACAACCACATATATCCTCGACTCTCGGACCTCGCCGTTGGACATTGTACCGCCCCTATGCTTGACCAGATGAGTCCCTGTGGCGTGGTCAAAGCATGCAACCTCATGTGTGCCAGCCATTTCTCTTGCCTTCTCTAGGTGTGCCTTTGGTTTCGGAGCCCATATCTCTCCATCACTCCGCAACTACAATGCATAGGCGTGTCTATTGTTGAACCAGACAACAAGCTTATAGAAGGTAAATTGAATGATTGCATTTACGGGCATACCACGTATCCCCAATAGCAACTTATTGAATGACTCTACCATGTTGCTGCACTGAAACTCGTACCTCCATCCACCGGCGTCGTGAGCTCTTGTCCATTTCTCCAAATCCCTCATCAAACTTGTGAGCCATTGTCTGCCTTCTGCATTTGATGCGGTTCTGACCTGCTCTAACTTTTCCTTAAAGTACTTGTCCTCAAGCTGTCGAGCAGCCTCCTAGAATAGATCAAAGTTACCCTTGACACCATCCTTCTAGAGTAGATTCTCGGCAAGGTGCCGAGTACACCAACAATGGTGCAAAGGTGCATACCCCTCTATCTGCTCTCGCACGGCATTAAGTATGCCCTGATGCCTATCAGATATGACGTTAACCTCCCTGCCAGGGCCAACCACGTGTATTTGGACTACCCTCAAGAACCATCCCCAACTGTCGATATTTCGTACAAGCACCGGCAAGTAAATTTATAGTAATGCGCGTTAGGCTCGGATGGTGCGCTAAAGGACACAAGATTTATACTGGTTCGGGCGGAACGTCCCTACGTCCAGTTTGCGGCTGCTTGTGTTATTAGCACCGTGAACGGTCTGTAGTAAGGGGTACAAACTATCGAGAGAGGGACTGGTCCCAAGTCTCTGATGGAAGGGTTGAAAGGTGGTCAAGAGCTTCGTAGCCGCTTGACTGTGCGTATGAGTGCGTTCTCTTGTTCGGTCTTATTTTTCGGGGCCTCCCTTGATGGAGGAAGCACATCCCCTTTTATAGATGAAGGGGCTGGCTTTACAAGGGTGAGGGCTCTAGGACGCGTACTCTACTTAGTCTTGTGGCTCACGTCTACCTGGTCAGGTCCTTCAGTGCGAAGGAAGATAAGTGCTTACAATGTTGTCGATGTCTCTATAGGATGTCAGGTTAGTTTACAGAATGCTGCCCTACGCAGGGTATGGGCTGTAGTACAGTGGTTTTGACTTATGAGCCTCCCCTAGCCTTGCTCCGCACGCCTTTTGGTTCCCATGAGTCCTCGTTGGAGGAACGCGGGGTCGGGGGTCAATGTAGCGCCGTGGCTAAGGCCTTCTGACTAGGTGGGCCTGAGGGGTCGGGAAGCGGGCGCCGCTCCCTCGGGTCCACAGCATGGTGACGGAATATTCGTCGTTCGTGGAGATAGCAAATCCTTTCCTGGAGCGTAGCGGTTATCGTATATCTTCGTTGGGTTCCGTGTCCCAGAGCTGAAGGCAGCGCCTACAACTCTACAGGGCGAGATGCACGCACCTGTAATGCCTTTTGGGTTCTGCGGCGCCCGGAAGGGTCTAAAGCATCAGTCCCGTCGTTCCCTGGTAGTCCTTTTCCTGCCAGGGCGCAGGGTATGGTCCTTGGAGCCATGGTTGACCCGAACATCTTGTCTCGTCCTGTACCCATTATTATGAGGTACAGATATCGACTAGGGCGAGGCTCATTTTTGGCCGTCGGGTGAGACGGAGACCAATCCCTATCTCTTGGGCGAGACTAACCCCATCCCTCTGGGATCGGGCGAGGCGGAATCCATCCCTCAGCCCTCGGGCGAGACCGAGCCCGCCCTATAGGCGTCGGGCGAGACGAAGATTAGCCTTGAGCCTTTGGGCGAGGCAGGGTTATCCCACAAAGGCGTCGGGTGAGGCTGACCCCGCCCCTCCGGGGTCGGGCGAGATGGAATCCATCCCTCAGCCCTCGGGCGAGACCGAGCCCGCCCTAAAGGCGTCGGGCGAGACCGAGTTTATCCCTCGACCCTCGGGCGAGACCGAGCCCGTCCCAAAGGTGTCGGGCGAGGCGGAACCGAACTCCCATCACTTGAACAAGGGATGACATGGCGCCCTTATGCGTCCAGAGGTTTTTTACGTTCGGTGGTTATCGGCTCCACCTTCTGGGGTACCCTGGTATTAGGTCCCCGATAGTAGTCCCCGAGCCTCTAGGTGATTCGAGTAGAACCGCCTAGAGGGTGTTTTTGATTTAGTCGATGTTAATTTGCTGGAGGGTGCGCGCGAGCGCACCCGATGGGTGTAGCCCCCGAGCCCCCGGGTGATTCGAGTAGAGTCGCCCGGGGGGTTATATCGGCCCCTTTGCGGGTAAGGCTGAAGGACTTAGTTTTTTATCAACTGGATGTTTTTCCGAGTGGGTCGTGGCGTCCCGTTCGCTGGGAACTGATTCGGGGCTATCCTAACTGGTGCTTCTGCCCTTGATTGCAGACCGTTCATGGATCCCCTCTTAGTTGGGCCGGCCAGCGAGTTTCTGGGCCCTAGGTGGGCCAAAGAGAAAAGAACAGGCCTTTGTGGCTTGCGTTTCCCCGGTGGGTAGAGAGTTCGGATTCGCTTGGGGAAGGTGAACCGTCCGTCGAGATTTTTGGGGTGAGAGGATAGGGACTGCGGGCGCGTGTCCCACGACGTGACGCAGTGGCGCGCGTGGCAGGCCCAGAGATCGAGGCGGACGGTTGCCCTTCTCGCGTCCGTCGCCCCTTATAAAACCGCGGGGTTCGCCCCCAGGGTTCTGTATTTTGCTCCCCTTCCTTTGCGTTCTGAAACATCCGCCGCCAATCTTCCCAGCCTCTCGTGCCCGTATCGCCACCGTCGACCGGCCTGCGTTCGTGTTCTAGCCGCCGTCAAGCTCGCGCCTGCCCTTCCCCCCTACTGCTTTAATGGAGTTGTGGGGCAGATCAAGCATCACCTCCCGGCGTCTAGAGGGCCTCGTCCGCCATGGCCTTCTCCACCCACTGTCCGCCGTCCAGGAGTGGTTGCTTCCTGGCGACGAGGGTGAGCCGGTGCCACCTGAAGGGTATGTCGTCTCTTTTGCCATCTTCCATGAGCGGGGATTCAGGGTACCCGCTCATAGATTCCTTCGGGGGCTGTTAGATTACTATGAGGTAGAGCTGCAGCATCTAACTCCCAATGGGATTCAGCATATGGCAGCGTTTGTTGCCCTGTGCGAGGGTTTCTTGGGGATCGATCCCCATTTTGATCTGTGGCGGTATTTCTTTAACATTAGTCTGTCAAAGAGAAAGATTGGGGGAAAGGATGTGAATGCGCCGATGGGATGTGCCAGTATTCATCTGCGCCATACCCGGTCGAAGGGTTACCCATACATGCGTCTGGCGACATCCAACAAGGGATGGCACTCGTAGTGGTTTTATGTTAGGGATGATGCGAGTGCCACCCTACCGAAGTATACTGGGCGTCTTATTGTGGACGTTCTGGAGTCGTGGGGCTGGGGCGTCCAGTTCAAAGACAAGAAACACATCACCGACCTTCTTTCCGCCCTCCAAGCCCTGAAGGGCCGGGGTGTAAAGGGGACAGGGATCATCGGTGCCTACCATGCTAGGAGGGTGGCACCCCTGATGGCGCGTGTGCTTCCCCTGCATCAGATGATGCTCGGGATATCGTACGAGGGGACGGTGCTTGTTGATGAGGCACTCCCTTACTCGGAAGTGGCGCAGTGCATCAAGGAGGCGACGGAGCCGACGAAGGATTCTGCGGGCAGAGTCCTTGACATTGTGTATCCGGTGCCCGGACACCCCCCAATGCGGCCAGAGCCTGGGTTCTTTGAATTCGTAAGCCCTCCTCTCCCATGCTCTTTTCTTTTTTCTTTGTTCTTTTTTCTCTTAACACTTGCTTTATGACGTTGGGACCAGCCGAGGGTGCTGGTCTTTAAGGACAGCCCGGTTCTACTACCGAAGGACAAGGTCGTGGCGGCGGCGAATCGACTCGCGGCCGAGCGGGACAAGAAAGCAAGGGAAGAGATGAAAGAGGCAAAACGACTGAAGCAGGAGGCATGGGATCGGGGAGAGGACGTGAGCAGTGAGGATGACGACGATGACGATGATGATGATGACGACGACGAGGTAGCCATCGGCGTGGATTGGGGCGTCCTGGAGGACGAGGACACGCTGACGAGTGGCCACCCATCCGTGCAGGGGCCCTTCCCTTTCCACGCGGAGGGAAGTAGATCGATGAGGTCAGTGGAGGCCGGCGAGTCCGCCGCTTCGCACAGCGTGCCGGCCGAGGACCGGTGGATAGGGGAGGGCGGGCCTACTGCCGCCATCCCCGAGGCGACGATGGGGGGGAGCAGCTCCGGTGCTGCGCCCCGTGAGACGATGGAGGGGGATGGCTCCGGTGCCGCGCCCGACGAGACGATGGAGGGGAGCGACTCCGACGCTACGCCCGATGAGATGAACCCCCCTGCCTCAGAGCAGGGGGCAGGCACGAAACGGTCCCATCCGGACGAGTCGGGGCAGGGATCTAGGGATCCGTCCCCAAAACGCTTCCGCTGGCCGAGGACGTCAACGTAAGCTGTTGATTCCTCTGTTTTCATCCTTTTTCCATTTTTATTTTGACTTAACGGTTATTACCTTTGTGTAGGTTCTTGCGGACGGGTCACCCCCTGGGGCTGGTGCCCAAGAAGAGTCTCGCCCTTCAAGCAGGACAGACGGCGTCGCCTGGAGTCACCCCTGTTTCGAGCAGGAGTGGTGCCGATGTCGGGGACGCATTGGCCGAACCGACGGCGTCCATGGTGGCTCCCACGCCCGCGGAGGTTACTGAGCGAGCGGTCTCTTCCATGGCGGGCATGGAACAGCCGGCCGAGGACCGCATACCGCCAGTGAAGGTGATCATGACTGCGCCAAGCCAGGATCAGCCGGGCACGGTCGTGGTGGCACCCGAGGGCATGGTGCAATCCGCGCCGCCAGGCGCCCATGTGGATCCACCCGTGGCGCCCGAAGCGGCCCAGACGGAGGAGGGTCCAGCTGGAGGGTCCTCAAGTGCAGCGGTGGTGCCGCACAGGGTCAGGAGGGAGCCACCACCGGCCCCTTTGTCGGGAGGAAGCCGCTCCCCTGCGCGGGGGGAGCCGCCGCTCCAGTGGATGGCCGCTCAGGACCCGACGTCAGCTCTTTTCTCGCTCGATGATCATTTCGAGAGCATGGAGCAGGAGGGTCTTGACATCGGGATCTCAACCATGCTGAACGCCCTGGACCAGGCCAGAGGAGCCCTCCATCAGATCGTTATCCCTACCACTCAGGTATTTTCTGGGCTTTCTTCTTTCTTCGTATGTTTTTGTGTTTTCGCATTTCTGATATCAGTCTTCTTCCTCCTCAGGTTCTTGTTGCTCGTAGCCGGAATAAATCCCAATTCCTCCATGAGCAGAAGGCGGAGTGGGATCGCCTCTCCGAGGAGGCTCGGCTGCGGGCAGACATGGCCGCCCAGCTTGCTACCATCCAGGAGCGGGAGGCCCAGGCGCGTCAGGATGCGGAAGAGGCGCACAGGATGTTCGAGGACCTATCGGCAAGGTCTAAGCTGGATGGAGAGGAGATTGCCAGACTCCAAAAAGAGCGAGACGAGCTGCTGCAGAGGAATGTCGCGGCCAATGAGAAGGCCGGCGAAGTCCTGAAGGAGCTGGAGATGGAGTGGGACCTCCGGCGGAAGGCCGAGAGTAGGGCCGCGGCCCTCTAGCAGAAGGTGGATGAGGACATCGAGGTGGTCCGCTCTCTCCGGGCGGAGCTTGGTGACGCGGTGAAAGGAAGGTTGAGTGCTGAGAACGTCTCCGCCAAGCTGGAGAAAGAGGCTGCCTATACGCGAAGGGCCCTTCAGGTTGAGAGCGATGAGCATGATCTTCTACAAGCTGCAGTCGGGGTGGTCCTTAACGCCCTGAATGTGATAGAGCCGGTGGAGACCAGCCCGCTCGCGGCCTATGTTGGAGGTATGACGGCTCGGGTGGGCCAACTTGAGGAGAGTGCCTTTCACGCCGGGATTACCCAGGCCTTCACCGTCGCCCATGCCCATTACGAGAAGGAAATAAACCTGAAGGTGATGAGCGAAGGCTTTCCGTCCACCTATGAGGATGAAGAGCTGGAGGAAATGGAGAAGATGGTCGCTCCCCTTACGAAGAACCTGGCAGACAGTCTGAAAGAGATGGTTCTCCCTCCGTGGGAGTAATTAATCAAACAATTTTGAGAACAACTTATATGTAATATGTGGACAAGTGTCGGTATTTTTCGAGTCTGGACGCCTTTCGTGCTTTTGCGTCTTAATTTCGTTTTGTTTGATTTTTTGCGATTTGATTTTTTACGATCTTACCAATATGTTCCCCTGAATTATGCCGCTGATTATAATGCGAGGAGACCGAAGGAAGGAAAGGAGGTAGCCGTACCTTAACCAGCCCCCGAGTAAGGTCCGACCCCCTGCATGTGCTGGGGTCGGGGGTTACTGGAGATCGGAACTGTGGTTTTGGTGATAGGTTGACGAAGTCCATGGAGGTCATCGCCATATTCCCCGCCCTGTCTTCCAACAGAAATCCCCAACTGGGGACTCTATGGGCTCGGCAAGGTGGGGCCTTTGAACCTGCGTCCCTATATTGTTTGGCTCGAGCCCCCGAGCCTTGTTAGGGTCTAATAGGGGTCGGCCGTTGTTTGCGTGTTACCCCAACCTCGGTTTTCGCAATCGGAGGGGCTAAGTGAACGACACTTGCCTCGACGGCTCGAGTGTCGCGCTCAACGAGCTCACTAACGGGTACGTTCGTGTGGAATCTGGGTCCATCATTTGCTGATGGGGTCGGTAGAGCCCTCTAGTGGCACTCCATAACTTCTTAACCCGCCTCCCGGCAGATGCCTGAGTCATTCGATAAGCTCAGGGGGCCCGATGGCCTCTCCTCGTTGGAGATTCTGTGGGTTTGGCTCGGGGTTAGAATCGAACGAGAGAAGGTCGAGACGTTCCTGTTCGCTTTTGAGCGGGGTCAGGCAGGGCCGCTGGGGCTTGTCTCGGTTATCTCTCCCTGGCTCTGTTCAGCGTGAGGCGGCCTCGAGCCCTTCGTGGGCCGACCTTCGAACCTCGGCCTGTGGTCGCCTATATCGAATGAGGCGACAGTTGTTTCGTGGTGCGACACGAATCGTTGGGATGCAATGTTTTGCATATGTAATGTTTTGAATGTAAAATTTAATCGAAATAGAGGCGGAGTCGGCAACGTTACCTTGATGGTATGAGTGGTGGAAAAAGCTCCTACTAGATGGGTTCGGGCCCTGACGTTCGTGACGAGGTTGGAAATACCCTTTCGCCTTTCCTTAGTTACAGCGCTTCCTCTTTAAATAGGGAGGGGGAGAAGAGTTCTCATCCCACCTCCTCTTCTACCTCTGAGCCGCTATCTCTCCTTCTTCTTCCTTTCCGCCGAACGCGTCCATGCATCGCGGCAGTTCCTGAGTGAGGAAGAGTAATGCCAGAGAGAGATAGAGAACTTACAAACTTGCTCGTGAGTCTAGTGCGTGATGTCGAGCCAGAGGTTATCCAACGTAGATGAGATGGTGCACGCGGCCCTTACTGAGGAGTCGCTGCTGCTGAAGGAAAAAAGGCGTCGGTGGGAGGCATTTCCTGCCCACACGCCATTGTCAGGGTTATGGCCGGGGATGATGGCGTAGTCCCCAGACGCCATGGCAGTGGCGTCGCTACCGGGGGTTGCGGCTGACGACGATGGCATAGTCCCTAGACGCTCCGGCGGAGGCGTCGTAGATGGTGGCGCCTTCGAGGATCTAGCGAAGATGTCGCCGATGGAGAGTGTGGCACGGCGACCGCAGTAGACGAGCTGGCCCGTGTACACGCCCCGGACGTCACCGATGGAGAGCGTGGTGCGGCGACCGTAGTAGCACTTGTGGTAGAGCTAAGCCGAGACTGTAATGAAATAACGTTGTGGGGAAGCCCCCGAGTAAACAGTCCTCTAAGTATATCGTTTCTTTTTGTAATGATATCGCTTTGTAAGTGGTGAATTTGTGCAAAAAATGAGCAAAATTACACCCTTTGCTTATGGCAAGCCATTTTTTTATCTTTCTCCCTTCTGTAGGAACAATTTTAGCGCTTTCCAACTCTTCTCATGGTCTAAGTCATAGGAAGCTAGGAACGTGGGCGAACTAATTCTGATTGAACTGGTGAGCAAAGAGGTTGCAGCCGCTGGGGCGTGGGTGTCTCGCAGTCCTACTAGTTGTATTCAGAATTGGTTCCCAAGATCTTAGCCCTCGAGACTCATTTATGAGGCGAATGGAAAACTTAGAGAATGTTTGTAAGTATAACACAGGAATTTTTTGCGAGCGTAATACTTGTATTACACATGACATATGTTACGATCACATGCCAACCCCTGAGTGAGGTCTGACCCCTCGCGATTTGCAGGGGTCGGAAGTCACTAAGGATCGGGGTTCTGTTAAGACAAAAACTGATAAGGAAAAGTGTAAGTTTATTTTAAGGATAGAAACGACGTAGCTGCTCAATGTTACAGGCATTGGTGAAGACCTCGCCTTTGATGGTTTTCAACCGGTAGGCGCCTGGACGAAGTATTTCCGCGACGATGTAAGAGTTTGTGGCAATCCTTGTTGCTCTGCACAAGACGGAGGATGAGGTCTCCAACGTTGAAGGTTCGACCCCGCACCCGTCGGCTATGGTACCGCCGTAACGCTTGCTGGTACTTAGCTGAACGGAGGAGGGCGATGTTGCGGGCCTCATCCAGCTGGTCCATGGCGTCTTGGTGAGATGCCTCGGCTCCCTGTTCGTCATATGCTCTGATTCTTGGTGCTCCGTAGTCGAGGTCCATCGGGAGAACGGCCTTGGAACCGTAGATCATGAAGAAGGGTGTGTAGCTAGTGGCCCGGCTAGGAGTCGTTCTTAAGCTCCAGAGCACAGCCGGAAGCTCAGTGAGCCAACGTGCGCCGAATTTGTTTAACCGGTTGAAAATTCTGGGTTTGAGGCCTTGAAGAAGCATGCCGTTTGCGCGCTCGACCTGCCCGTTCATCCGGGGGTGCGCGACGGCTGCCCAATCGATTCGGATGTGTCGTTCATCACAGAAGCGAATGAATTTCCTACCGGTGAACTGCGTGCCATTGTCGGTGATGATGGAGTTCGGTACTCCAAAGCGATGGGTGATGTCGAGAAAGAACAGCACAGCTTGCTCGGATTTGATTGTGGATATTGGCCGAGCTTCAATCCATTTTGTAAACTTGTCTACGGTGACAAGCAGGTGGGTAAAGCCCCCGGGCACCTTTTTCAGTGGCCCAACCAGGTCAAGCCCCCAGACCGCGAAGGGCCACGTGATGGGGATCATCTGGAGAGCCTGGGCTGGGAGGTGTGTTTGCCGAGCGTAGTATTGGCACCCTTCGCAGGTGCGTACAATTTGCTTAGCATCGGCTACTGCGGTGGGCCAATAGAAACCTTGTTGGAATGCATTCCCAACCAAGGTTCTTGGTGCGGCATGGTGACCGCATGCTCCACCGTGGATGTCGCTCAGTAGAAGTTTTCCCTGTTCGCCAGGGATACAAAGTTGCAGAATTCCGATGTGACCTCGTTTGTAGAGTTCGCCCTCTACAAGAACGAAGGATTTGGCGCGTCGTGAGAGCCGTTGGGCTTCTATCTTGTCGGTCGGTAGTACGTCGTGGAGGAGATAGTCGAGGTAAAGCGTTCTCTAGTCGTTGGGAGGATCGGACTCCATTGCTGGGTCCTCTTCAAGCTCCATGACCTCGGGGTCGGGAGGAACAGTCGGCGGATCGGCCTCGGGGGTCAGACTAGAAGGGCCATTGTCGGCTTGTTCCGTCCCCGCATAACGTACCGAGGGTTTGTGCTGATCGCTGGCAAAGACGCCTGTTGGGACTGGCTCTCGGCTGGATGCTGCTTTTGCGAGTGTGTCGGCCGCTTCATTGAGGCGCCTGGGGATATGATTGAGTTCGAGGCCGTCGAATTTGTCCTCCAGACGTCGGACCTCTTGACAGTACGCCTCCATCTTGGTATCATGGTAGTATGACTCCTTCATGACCTGGTTGACGACCAGCTGAGAGTCGCCCCTGACGTCGAGGCGTCGGATGCCCAGCTCGATGGCGATTCGTAAGCCGTTGATGAGCGCTTCGTATTCTGCAGTATTGTTTGATGAGGGGAAATGAAAACTGAACCATGTACCTCATGTGGACCCCGAGGGGGGATACAAAGACTAATCCTGCTCCGGCGCCTTTCTTCATCAGCGATCTGTCGAAGTACATTATCCAGTATTCTTGATCAACGGCTGCCGGTGGCATCTGGACCTCGGTCCATTCTGCGATGAAGTCAGCTAGTGCCTGAGATTTGATCGCCATTCAGGGGGACATAAGAAATGCCCTGATCCATCAGTTCGAGTGCCCACTTTGCGGTTCTTCCTGTAGCGTCATGGCTACGAACGACCTCACCGAGGGGGAATGACGTCACCACTGTCACGGGGTGTGACTCGAAGTAGTGACGTAGCTTCCTTTTAGTGATGAGGACGGTGTAGAGGAGTTTCTGGATCTGGGAGTAGCGGGTTTTGGAGTCGGATAGCACCTCGCTGATGAAATATATAGGGCACTGCACCTTGAAGGCATGCCCCTCTTCCTCTCGCTCTACTATTAAGGCGGAGCTAACCACTTGGGTGGTGGCCGATATATATAGTAGGAGAGATTCTCCGTCGCATGGAGGAACTAGGACCGGCGGCTTAGTTAAAAATCGTTTAACCATGTCAAGCGCCTCCTGAGCCTCGGCTGTCCACTCGAAGCGGTCAGTTTTCTTCAGGAGTCGATAAAGGAGGAGTCCTCGTTCGCCGAGGCGTGAAATGAATCGGCTGAGAGCGGCAAGGCACCCTGTGATCCGCTGAATCCCCTTTATGTTTTGGACCGGGCCCATCCTCGTGATGGCTGATATCTTCTCTGGGTTGGCTTCGATGCCACGCTCGGAGATGATGAAGCCGAGCAGCATGCCCCTCAGGACCCCGAAAACATATTTTTCGGGATTGAGCTTGATGCCGTTCGCCCGGAGTTTCGCAAAGGTGCGTTCAAGGTCGGTGATAAGGTGGTCAGCCCGCTTGGATTTGACTATGATGTCGTCAACATAGGCCTCAACGGTTCGCCCGATGAGGTCTCTGAAGCAACTAAGCATACATCGCTGGTATGTTGCCCCAGCGTTCTTCAGACCGAACGGCATTGAAATGTAGCAAAATGATCCGAAGGGCGTGATAAAAGATGTCGCGAGCTAGTCAGACTCTTTCATCGCGATTTGATGGTAGCCTGAGTATGCGTCAAGGAAGTAGAGGGTTTCGCACCCTGAGGTGGAATCGACTATTTGGTCTATTCGTGGCAAAGGAAACGGATCCTTTGGACACGCTTTGTTGAGGCCAGTATAATCAACATATATTCTCCATTTCCCGCTCTTTTTTCGGACAAGAACAGGATTTGCTAACCACTCTGGGTGGTATACCTCCTTAATGAATCCTGCGGCCAGTAGTTTGGCTATCTCCTCGCCGATGGCCCTGCGTTTCTCCTCGTCGAAGTGGCGCAGGCGTTGTTTCACTGGCTTGGAGCCAGGGAGGATCTGGAGGGTATGCTCGGCGACCTCCCTCGGGATGCCCGGCATATCCGAGGGTTTCCACGCAAAGATGTCCCTGTTGGCGCGAAGGAAGTCGACGAGCACGCTTTCCTATGCGGAGGAGAGCGCGGTCCCGATACGGACTTTTTGCCCTCGGAGCTACTGGGATCCAAGAGGACGTCCCTAGAGCCTTCTGCCGATTCGAACGATTCAGACGGCTTTTTTGCGTCGGGTGTCCTTCAATGACCTCCTCCCTGAGGGGTGGCGAGTTCTTCAGACGCGATGACTGCGGATGCATGTCCACAGCATTCGACCTCGTACTCGTAAGCGCGCTGGAAGGAGGTGCCGATGGTGATGACCCCATGGGGGCCCGGCATCTTCAGCTTCAGGTACGTGTAATTGGGTACGGCCATGAACTTCGCGTAACATGGTCGCCCCAAAATGGCGTGGAAAGTCCCCGGGAACCCCACTACATCAAAGGTGAGGGTCTCAGTCCGGTAATTGGATCGATCCCCAAAAGTGACGGGCAGGTCAATCTGCCCCAGTGGCACGGCTTGCCTTCCAGGCACGACGCCATGGAAAGGTGCTCGGATGGGACGGAGGTGCGTTCGGTCGACGCCCATTTCGTCGAGCGTCTTGGCATACATGATGTTGAGGCCGCTGCCCCCATCCATCAATACCTTGGTGAGCCGCTTTGGACCGATGATCGGGTCGACGACAAGCGGATACCTTCTCGGGGTGTGGGATGGCATCCGGATGGTCGGTCCGGTCGAAGGTTATGGTGGATTCCGACCACCGGAGAAAAGCTGGCGTGGCCGGTCCAACGGTATAGACCTCTTGACGTTCGACCTTCTGGCGGCGCCTGGAGTCGTAGGCCGCTGATCCTCCGAAGATCATGAGGGCACCGGTCGGCGTTGGGAAGGCGTCGTCCTTCTCCTCCGTGTCGTCAGTGGTGGGAACAGGCTCCTTCCCCTGCTCCCCCTTGTTCAGGCCCCCGACCAAGTATTTGCGCATAAGGCCGCATTCCTTGTATAGGTGCTTGGCCGGGAAGGCATGGTTTGGGCATGGCCCCTCGAGCATTTTCTCGAAGTGGTTCGGAGTGCCCTTCACGGGCTTCCGGCCACCTTTGCGGTCGGCAGCGGCCACGAGTGAGTTGTCGCGCCGTTGCTTCTTATTTTTCCCTTTGGTGGGACGGTTGGAGGCGCCTTCGCTGGCGTCCTTGTCCCGCCTTGTCTTTCCGTCGGAGCGATCAAAGATGGCTCCGACCGCCTCCTCTCTAGAGGCATGACTGGTGGCGATGTCCAGAAGTTCCTTGGTAGTTCGCGGGCCCCTGCGTCCTAGCTTGTGGACCAGGGATTCGCAGGTCGTCCTGGACAGAAAGGCTCCTATCACGTCGGCATCGGCTACGTTCGGGAGCTCGTTGCACTGTCGGAAGAAGCGCCGGATGTACCCGCGGAGGGTTTCATTGGCCTTCTGACGGCAGTTCTTGAGGTCCCACGGGTTTCCAGGGCGTTTGTACGTGCCCTGGAAATTACCCACGAAGATCTCAGTCAGATCCGCCCAACTCTGAATAGCATTGGACAGTAGGTGCTCCAGCCATGCTCGTGCTGAGTCGGCCAAGAACAACGGGAGATTGCGAATAATGAAGTTATCATCACTCGCACCACCGGCCTGACATGCAAGCCGATAGTCTTCGAGCCAAAGCCCGGGATTTGTTTCGCTAGAATATTTAGGAATGTTCGCAGGCAGTCGATACCTTAGGGGGAACACAGCGTTGAGGATGTGCCGACCAAAGGCCTGAGGGCCTGGTAGGATGGGGCTCGGGCTTCGGTCCTCGTTGCTGTCGTAGCGCCCGCCACGTCGGGGATGATAGCCGCGACACGCTGCTTCTCCATCGTCGCCGTGGGCACGTCTCCGGGTGTCGATGATGCTGCGTACGTCACGGCCACGGCCGAGGCGTTGATGTACTGGGACGGCGGAGGGATGCCCGCCGGCTGGCAGTGTTTGGTGTACGGAGGCGTCCTTGGTGGGACGCACTGAGGGCGCGCGCTGGCTGGTGTCAGGTTCGTGTCGTCGAGACAACGAACTTTCCGCCTGCTGCGCTGCTGCACGCTCGAGCAACGTGCGAATCTCCCGATAAGCGCGTCGATCCTCGGACGTCGCGGCCTCCGGAAGGCCATGCAGCAAGGCAGTTGCTGCGGCGATGTTCTGGCTGGCTCGGGCAAAGTGAGGAAAGGCCCCATCGTCGATGAGGATCCTTTGATGTACGGTGCGAGCTGTGGTGCGCGCGCGCCCCCCGTCTTTGCGGCGTTCAATCTCGCGATTGATGTCCGCATATTCTCGGACGAGCCCTTGCCCGGCCTCATCGATCTCTTGCTGCCGGGCCCTCAACTGCTCTATCCTTAGGTAGGATGGGGCTGTCATCTCTTCTCCGGATCCGCTGTCAGGGTTGTTTGTAGGGGTGACCCCTTCCCTGGAGGCGCTTTCGACGTGACCTTCGGGGGTCTGTGTCACGAAGCACTCCCGAGAAGGGTGGTGGCTCCCCCTACTGGAATCCAAGCTGGAGAGCGATACTGGCTCCTCGTTGAGGAGTTCGTAGAGGGTCTTCGTATCCTGCTCAATCGCCCCCATGAACTCGATGTCCGTGGGTGATTGAACCAAACGTAGCGCCAGAAGGCGGCCAGCGGTCGCCGCAGCATTGCGGAGACCGAACGGAAACGCTGTCGGAGCGCTCTGTACGGACCCTTCCGGACATAGGGTGTCATTGTGAGAGGCCTCCTTGGGTGACGGGACTCTCCGGGAGTTGCCCGGCGGGGCCTCAAGCCTGAGACGGCTGAGGTTCATGGAAGGGGGAGATGGGGCGGCTAAGTGAGTCAGTGCCAGCTCTCCTCCTAGCGTGACGATGAAATCTAGGTTGCCGAAACGCACGTGTGCGCCCGGGACCTAGGTGATTACGTGGGTGGCCATCCGAGGCCTGATTTGGAACGCGCAAAGCCCCTACCTAGCGCGCCAACTGTCGGTGTTTCGTACAAGCACCGGCAAGTAAATTTATAGTAATGCGCGTTAGGCTTGGATGGTGCGCTAAAGGACACAAGATTTATACTGGTTCGGGCGGAACGTCCCTACGTCTAGTTTGCGGCTGCTTGTGTTATTAGCACCGTGAACGGTCTGTAGTAAGGGGTACAAACTATCGAGAGAGGGACTGGTCCCAAGTCTCTGATGGAAGGGTTGAAAGGTGGTTAAGAGCTTCGTAGCCGCTTGACTGTGCGTATGAGTGCGTTCTCTTGTTCGGTCTTATTTTTCGGGGCCTCCCTTGATGGAGGAAGCGCATCCCCTTTTATAGATGAAGGGGCTGGCTTTACAAGGGTGAGGGCTCTAGGACGCGTACTCTACTTAGTCTTGTGGCTCACGTCTACCCGGTCAGGTCCTTCAGTGCGAAGGAAGATAAGTGCTTACAATGTTGTTGATGTCTCTGTAGGATGTCAGGTTAGTTTACAGAATGCTGCCCTACGCAGGGTATGGGCTGTAGTACAGTGGTTTTGACTTATGAGCCTCCCCCAGCCTTGCTCCGCACGCCTTTTGGTTCCCATGAGTACTCGTTGGAGGAACGCGGGGTCGGGGGTCGATGTAGCGCCGTGGCTAAGGCCTTCTGATTAGGTGGGCCTGAGGGGTCGGGAAGCGGGCGCCGCTCCCTTGGGTCCACAGCGTGGTGACGGAATATCCGTCGTTCGTGGAGATAGCAAATCCTTTCCTGGAGCGTAGCGGTTGTCGTATATCTTCGTCGGGTTCCGTGTCCCAGAGCTGAAGGCGGCACCTACAACTCTACAGGGCGAGATGCACGCACCTGTAATGCCTTTTGGGTTCTGCGGCGCCAGGAAGGGTCTAAAGCATCAGTCCCGTCGTTCCCTGGCAGTCCTTTTCCTACTAGGGCGCAGGGTATGGTCCTTGGAGCCATGGTTGACCCGAACGTCTTGTCTCGTCCTGTACCCATTATTATGAGGTACAGATATCGACTAGGGCGAGGCTCATTTTTGGCCATCGGGTGAGACGGAGACCAATCCCTATCTCTTGGGCGAGACTAACCCTATCCCTCCGGGATTGAGCGAGGTGGAATCCATCCCTCAGCCCTCAGGCGAGACCGAGCCCGCCCTATAGGCGTCGGGCGAGACGAAGATTAGCCTTGAGCCTTTGGGCGAGGCAGGGTTATCCCACAAAGGCGTCGGGTGAGGCTGACCCCGCCCCTTCGGGGTCGGGTGAGATGGAATCCATCCCTCAGCCCTCGGGCGAGACCGAGCCCGCCCTAAAGGCGTCGGGCGAGACGGAGTTTATCCCTCGACCCTTGGGCGAGACCGAGCCCGTCCCAAAGGTGTCGGGCGAGGCAGAACCGAACTCCCATCACTTGAACAAGGGATGACATGGCGCCCTTATGCGTCCAGAGGTTTTTTACGTTCGGTGGTTATCGGCTCCACCTTCTGGGGTACCCTGGTATTAGGTCCCCGACACCAACTGTCATTGTTCTCCTTCTCAACCAAAGCAAATGCCAAAGGAATCAACTTGTTGTTCGCGTCATAGGATATGGCTATAAAAAGTGTGCCCTGGTATTTACCAATCAAGAACGTACCATCAATGGAGAAGATGGGACGATAGTGCCTAAAGACCTCGACACACTAAGGGAAGCACCAGAAGGCATGAAAGAATATCAGCCTCCCATCCTTCTATGCATTAGGTTTTGGGATGTACTCATAATGCATTCCTGGATTCACTGCTTTGATTACATTGAATAGAACTGGCAGTTGCTCATACCCATCCACCCAGTCCCCATATATCATCTTCCACGCTCGCTGCTTAGCCCTCCATGTTTTACCATAAGTTATCACATATCCTCTATACAACGCCTCAACGGTCCTGATAATTGTCTTCACCTTCATGTTGGGTTCTCCCTGCAAAATTCCCATCAACCGCTTGGCAATGAGGGTAGATGTCAACTGCCGATGCCTCAATGTCAGCTCATGGTCAGCATAATTGTGTGTCCCGACAACTTTTGTGATCTTCTATTTTCCGGTTACCGGTTGCTTCCTTGCACAAACCCTCCATGGGCAGCGTTCCTTGTCACACACAACTATGTAACGGCGCTCCGCATACGAATGCAATACCCTGTAAGGCCTCTTTTGTATCACTGCAAAAGCCTGCAACCACCTCTTCAAAGCAGGGAGGCCATTGAACACCCTCCCATTCTTAATTACCATGTTAGGACCAGTCTCAGAAGCTTCTAAGAGCTCATCATCATGTCCTTCTATAAACGCCTGATCGGAATGAGCAAGATCGTTGAGCTCGTGAACTCTAGGATCACGGCGGCCGGGAAAGATGCGCCTCATCATCTCAACATCACTCTCCGTCAGCTCTCCAACAGGGCGATCATCATCAAAATCAAGAGCCCTAGCCATCTCATATGGCTTCGAATCATGCATAATTTCAACACTATTGGAGCCACAGAATCCATCTCTAAAGTGCACTTGCGCAGCAACAGGGGGCACATCCACATTCTCAGGAATGTCTCCTGCAACATCAGTACATAAATGAGGAAATAATGAAAGAAATAGATGTAAGGAACAGGGTAAGCTCCTAAAAACCATGCTTTTAAGACACTTACTCAGATAATTCTATGTCTAAGAGATCTCATAAGGAGGATCTACCATGGAAACATGAGTCTGACAACCATCTACAAATACCGCATTAGGGGTAGATTGAGCATCGGAAACCATAGGTGCAATCTGCACATGCAGGTAGGTTCTGAAACAGGAGGGTCGATGTGTGCCTGATGATCTATTGCTGGGATAAACCCATGATGGATAGGATCAACTAGCACCCGACGCACAACCACATCCAAACAATACAGTTGGCTCTTCATAGCCGATCTCACATAGTTCTTCCACTGATCTGCACAACCAATTGAGATCATTTGCCTTAAGATGTTCGGAGGAGAACCTAGGTGTAGTACACCATCAACTGCAATGTCATCATCTCTAAGGCAATACAACTCCTTCCGAGTCTTTGCAACCATCTCACTAAATGAAGGCCTATCATTGAACAGCATAGGGACACTTTGCATATCAAGAAACTCAACATATCCATAGCGATCGCTTTCAATGGTGCCTTCATGATATATGGTCACTAGGTTGTCCATCTAATTCAAACACGTAACGAAACACATGTCCTTTAGTCAAAATTAGACGATAGATAGTACCTAACAAGTACTTTCTAGCTATAAACTAAGTAATCAAGATAATAACTATGTATATATATAAAGTGTACTCACTAAATAGCTAGATCATATGTAGTTAACTAAATATGCAACTACATATTTAAGTAGCTATGTAACTATATCTATGAACCTATGTATCTATGTTACTATCTATCTATCTATATATATATATATATATCTCACTATATCACTACCTGAGTCATCACATTAACTAGTAAATAACAAATGCCAACTAAGTAGGTACATTGCATATTCATAATTTTTACCTTTCCAACGACTGCTCCGCGGACGTCGAAGGAGTAGCAGCGGACGATGGGCTTGGGTCAGACCGACGATCCGGACCGGCGGTGGCACGGCCGGCCGCTGCAGTTGGCAGGGTCGGTGGTGGCGCGATCGACGACAGCGATGGCGCGCGGCTTGCGCGGGATGCCCGGGGCTCCGCGCAGCGAGTCTGGCTCGACGGGCGCGGAAGGCATGCCGGCGCTGGACGGCGGCAAGGCGGGGGCGAGGCCGGTGGTGGAGGGCGGCGGAGGTGGCGCGGTGCGGCACGGTGCGGGGCGTGGCGCGGGGTGGAGGGGCGGGGGCCGGTGTGGCCAAGGGGCGTGGGCCATCCGCTGGGCGTGGTGGCGCGGGGGCGGGCGCGGTGCGGCGCGGGCGTGGGGGCAGCGAGGGCGAGGGTGAGGGCGGCGGCAAAGCTTGGCTATCCTAGGGCGAGAAAGGGAGAAGAAGAGAGAAAAGGCGCGAGCCCAATAGGTATTAAAAGGCTCAGCGCCATTCACATTGGCGCTGAGCTCGGCGCCAAGATCTATGGTGCTGAGCTCCCTGCCAGGGCCCCCAGGAACTCGGCGCTAGAGATGCTGGCGCCTACCTCGATGCCAGCATCAATGACGCCGAGCTAAGAGTCCATTTTCTGAATTCTTTCCGTCAGAGGTCTATTTGTGAGAAACTTTCAAAAAAAAGGACTCAATTGTAAAAAATTCACGGCCTCTCTAGGGCGTGGCCATGGCGAATGGCGCCCTCGGCCTAGGGTGAGCGTGGCCTGGTCGGGGGCTCGTAACCTCCCCTAGGGCGAGCGTGGCCTCGTCGGGGCCGCGGCCATGACGGACGGCGGCCACATCCGCCGGCTGGGCGCTGCTAACAACCTCACCTCACCGCCTTCTTCTAGGACCTCGACGCCGAGTCTGCCGTCGTCCTCGACGTTCTCCCTACTGCCTCGCTCTGTCATGCGACACGGCCACGAGCACCTCGATCTGCTCCACATCCATTGCAGCCGGTGCGCACCAGGTCAAATCCACATTCGTGCCCATCCACCGCGCCTCTTCCTCTGTATATCTCGATCCCCTTTTTTTCTCCGTCAGCAATAAAGTGCTAGCAAACCAAAGTAAAATCCGGTGCGGAGCAAGCAAGCAAAGCAACCGCAAGAGTAGAGAGATGCTTCCGTGTACATGCTCCCATATGCGGCTACCTGTACCTAGCTCGTGTGGAGCCGTCCATGGCACCATAACCCGCAAGCTACAGGGGTCGCTGATTTGTCCACGCCTAAGTTCAAATCAAAGATTCGCCGGGGGCAGGTGCGGCCATGGTGGGTGCCGGCCTGGCCCGGGGCGGGCAGGTCCCGCTGGGCATGGCCACGCGGCCTTACCGGGGATGGGGGCGCGGCCTTGTCGGGCGCCGAGTCTGATTGTGCGCCACGTGCTGCAACCAGAGGTTGAAGACGAGGGCAGTTTGACATTTCCTCCGCCTTCTCTCTCATAAACCGAGAAATGAATAAAATATTATTGCGGTGTCTCTGGGCAAACAGTCATGAATTTACTAGAGAAAATTCCTTCATTGTCATTGAAAAGTATAACAATCTCTTCGTTGCCATTCAAAATTACATATTCCCTTCGTTGCCATCAGTTTTAGATTTTTCGTTCCCTCATTGCCACTGCTGTTATAGAGGAGTCACGGCGTGACTTCGCTCCCATACCCGACGTCCAAAAAAGTACTTCTCTGTTCTCGGCATCTGGCATCTAGCCGTAACCCTTGGACCTCTCGCGCCACGCGCCATCATTGCCCTCCCGCTCCGCTGCACACCTCACGCCACGCCGTCTCTCTCTCTCCACGGCATCCTTGCACGGTCGTGCATTCGAGCGGTGGTGCTGACCGGCCGGCGGCCTGTGTCCGGTGCGCACGTCGCGTGTGCAACGCGGTTGCAGCGGCGGCGCGGCTCTGCACCAGCCGACAGCGGTGGCCCGGGCAAGGCCACGGTGGCGGTGACGACGCGATGCGTTCTGGCGAGGGGACCGCGGGCGCGGCTAATCGGGGGGAGGGGGAGAAGGGTGTTCTAGGTGCTCAGCTAGTGTCGACCGGCGTGGTTGGTTGGTGCAGAGAAGATGCGAAGGCGGCTGGCCACGTGCGCTGCGAGGCTGCCGGCACGCGACGACGGTGATGATGGCGTTCCCAACGCTACGAGGAGCCTTGGAGGTCGTGGCCACCGTGGAGGCCACGGCGGCGAAGTGGTTGCGCACCGAGGAGGAGATCTAGCGGATGGGCCGCCTCAACAACTCGGCGCTCGAGGAGCGGGTGAAGAGCCTCTACGTCGAGGCGTAGGTGTGGCGCGACCTGGCATAGTCCAACGAGACCGCGGCCAATGCGCTCCGCGGCGAGCTGCAGCAGGCGGTCGAAGCCCAGCAGACGAACTCGCAGGCGCTGCTGGCGCTGGCACCGACAACACCGACGAGGACGAGTCGTGCTGCTGCGGGGAGAACGACGTCGCTGTCGGAGCCGGAGTAGCAGGCGCGGGGGAGCACGGGGAGGAGGCCGGGACATCGTCGCTGCCGGCGTACAGGAGGACGTGCACGGTGTGCGGCGAGGGCGCGGCCAAGGTGCTGCACTATTGCTGCTGCCGTGCCGCCACCTGTGCGCGTGCGCGGCAAGGGAGTGGGTGCTCGGGCGTTTTTCCGATGAGATTTGCGTGGGGGATGTGTGCGCGGCCGATTCGATAGACGTCGACGTCGTGAGGTGTAAAATTAACGGAATGGCAATGAAGGAAAGAAAAATCTAAATGAATGGCAACCAAGAAAATTCGTATTTTTCAATGGCAACGAAGGAATTGCTATAGCTTTTAGTGGCAGTGAAGGAATTCTCTCATTTTACTATGTCTTCTAGCAAATTCTTGTAGTTGCGGTGTATGGCGGCCAATTACACGTTTTTTTAGTGTGCCACAGCAAAATTTGCCTAAGTATTAAGATTCATAATGTTTAGTAAATCTCATATATAGATCGTGAATGTGCATTCATAACAAACAGATACTGATTATCTCCTGTATAATTAGTCAAATTTAGAGGACACAGAGAATAGATAGCTTTTAAGGCTATCCGCACCGCTGAGCGGTAAGCGGGCCTGTACGTGAAATGTGGAGGTTGAGTAATTGCAGCGCATGTCTTTATATGAATCTGTATGTCACCGTTCCTACATCAATACTGCAAACCCAGCGTTTGCGCGTTTCTACGCTATCCTCTCTCTCCAGCCCAATCTCTCTCCCACACCACCTGCTGCCAGCGCCGCGCACGGGACCCTATGCCCACTCGTCGCTCAGCACGTGGATTTGCAGATGGGCATAGAGGTCTCCGCGCTGCAGCATTCCGTGGATGGAAATCTGCACAACGTGTGGGCCCCACGGTTTTGCAGATGGGCATACCGCTCACGCGGTGCTGATAGCCTAAGAAGATGCACGTTGTTGCTGGTGCTTGAGCTACTATTGCAACTGGTTAGCTGCTTGAGGTACGAATGCAATTATCATTTTTTGAGGAATCAAATAATTTAAAGTTTGACCAAAGTTTAAAAACACTAATATTTATAATAAAAATAAATATAATTAAATTATATATAAAATATATTTGTGTAGTAAACTTAGTTCGAGACATAAATATTAACTTATTTATTATAAATTTGATAAAATTTAAACTAGTTTGACTAAGACAATTCTCGTAATTGCATATTTTAGGAGAGAGGGATCGGAGTAGTTTGCAACATCCGTAAAAAATGCAGTTCCAATCATGTTTAGAGCTAGTACATCGAGTACATATGCTAATGGCCTATTTGATAGGGTTTTTTTTTCTCGCTCCCACGGAGGAGCTGGACAAGTAAAACAGTTTTTTTTCTTCTAATTTTACCGGCTCCTATTTTATTTCTATAAAAGAGAAAAACGAGTCATTGGCCATTGCTACATTGTACAAGACTCCCTATTACCGGGGAGCTGGCTGAAGAGGACGATCTCTCCCAAACGAGGCCTAAGGCTACTCTCAGTGGAGATTTTATTTTTTAGTTTTCAACACACTCATATTTTGGAAACAGTGCAGAAGAGTTTTATCTCTATAAAACTCTCTCTACTCCTATGAAACTTTTATCTTCTCTCTTCATCAAAATAATGTCATATCAACATATTTAATGTACATGAAACTCTATAAAATCCCATTGAGATTGGCCTAGTAGCTAATACTATTTAGGACCTGTTTGGCAGGGCTCCTCTCCGGCTCCGGCTCTGGCTCCTCCAGAGAAGCCCTGCCAAACGTTTTTTCTGGAGAAACCGTTTTTCAGTAAAAAGCAGAGGAGCTGGAGCCGTTTTGAAGGACCTCCAAAACGGCTCTGGCTCCTCCGGAAAAGCTTCTATGAAGAAGCCCTGCCTACCCTGTCAAATAGGTCCTTAGTGCGGTGTCTTTTTTCAAGTATATGTATGTCCACCTAACGCGACGGCCCTAGCTGTCCCATTCCCACCAAACGCGAGAAACTTGATCGGCCCCCGAACAGGACAGTGTTGATTCCTGCCCCTGTTCCACTCCGGCCGACCCCGACGCCGCCCTGTCTCCTCGGCTCCTCGCTCCAACCCAATGGCCTACGCCGCACGCCTCGTAACCAAGATCCACCCCGCCGCGACGTCGCGGGCCGAGCCGCGCCGCCTCTCCAGCCGCCGCGTAGGTAAGCGAGTTGGCGGTACGTTGCATTTATTGCTTTGTTGCTCCGCGCCGTCGGGTATCTTGATTGTGCTCCCTCGATCGGGACGAATCCGAGATCGATCTAGGAGAAACGAATAGCCTTCGTTGTGGGCACCGGCCGCCGGCCGCCGGCGAAGTCCGAAGCTCCGTGTACTTAGTCAAGTTAGTTGTCTGTCTCTTTCTGTCTCACCTGCCCCCATCACTCCATCAGTGACCTCCTTGTTTTTTTTCTTTTATATAATCTCGGCAATGGTAACTTGGGTCTTAGAATTTGGGAGTGCTGAAACGAGATTCTGCTTTTTTTTTTCTTTTTTGATGAAACGAGATTCTGCTTTAAGCTTTTCCTGTTCTGTGAAACGAACTAAGACTCTTGTTCGCTGATCAATTAGTGGAATGGTCAAAGAGATCTGTGTAAATTCTTTTTAGCAAGCTGTGATAGCTTAGCATCACTCGAAATTTTTATCCTAACGATTGCCATTAATAATAAAACAACAAGAAAAAACAGAATTCACAGAATTACTTTAATTTGTCCTGTTTATTTAATTATAATAGATATTTTAACTGATCGTGCAGGAGCACTCAGTGGAACCACAACTGTTAAACAGCAAAAGTTTGTTGCTAAATCTGCTATCTCGGCAGTGGAAGATGGTGATGCATTTGTTGGAGTAAAGCAAAATACTAGACCAATCATAGTCATAGACAACTATGATAGCTTCACATATAATTTATGCCAGGTAAAAGCAATATTCTGTTGCATGTTTAGTTCCAGGAAGTTGGAATTTGGGGTTACTGTAGCACTTTCGTTTTTATTTGGCAATTAGTGTTCAAACATGGACTAATTAGGCTTAAAACGTTCGTCTCGCAATTTCCCACCAAACTGTGCAATTGGTTTTTTTTCGTCTACATTTAATGCTCCATGCACGGGCCGCAAACATTCGATGTGATAGGTACTGTAGCACTTTTTGGTATTTTGGGGTCCAACTAAACACGCGCTGATGGAGAAACTTCTCCGTGCATTATGGTAACTTCAAAGTAATTTAGATTGGTGATGTGATGGCATGATTAGTGTGAAGGAGCGAGCCTTTCTAGTTTCCACACTCTTTTCAATACATTCTATCTTTGGGTATCTAATTGGAAAAACTTTGACATTGCCCAGTTGAAGTCTCTGGCAAATGAAGCCGGCATAAGCAATCAAAACATAGTTATGACTTTTCTTAGAAACCTCAGGGATTAGGAACTAAGGACTGATAATGTAACTTCAAAATACTATAAACATGTGGCTATAAGGCTGTGTTTAGTTGTAGGAATTTAGATTTTGGGGCTACTGTAGCACGTTCGTTTTTATTTGGCAAATAATGTTCAAACATGGACTAATTAGGCTCAAAACGTTCGTCTCGCAATTTTCCACCAAACTGTGCAATTAGTTTTTCTTTTCGTCTACATTTAATGCTCCATGCACGGGCCGCAAACATTCGATGTGACAGGTACTGTAGCAACTTTTTGAAAGTTGGGGTGGAACTAAACAAGGGCTAAGAGGACCAAAATGGATGCACAATGGAAAATATGAACAAATATGCATTCTTGAAAGAAAAAAAGAAGTTCTCACAAATATACACTCTCTTATGGATTGTACTGATCACTGAAGTTTCCTAAAATTTGTCTATATGCAGTACATGGGAGAGGCTGGAGCTAATTTTGAGGTTTATCGCAACGATGAGATCACTGTGGAAGAAATTAAGAAGTAGGTAACTGTTCTTTCCTGTATAAGGTTCAACAAGTTTACATGTTGAATTCTCTTGATAATATCACCTGCAGTGTGTTGCTTGCTCTACAGGATTTCTCCTAGAGGAATACTTATCTCCCCAGGCCCTGGTCAGCATTTTTCTGTACTAATTTCATTCGTTAATACTAACATATGAGATGCTAATGAATGTAGTCTTAAAACCTACTGTGTTTTGGCATGCCTATAAATTATTATTTTCTCTTTTTAACAAAATTGAAATGTCAGGCACTCCTCAAGATTCTGGAATATCCTTGCAAACAGTTACAGAGCTTGGGCCCTCTATACCGTTGTTTGGGGTTTGCATGGGTTTACAATGCATTGGGGAGGCATTTGGTGGTTTGTATATGCACAAGTTCTTCACTTGAGTAGTATCTTTAGACTTCAAATCTGTCTTATTTTCTTGTTTCTTGTTTGTAGGGAAGGTTGTCCGATCTCCTTATGGAGTGGTGCATGGAAAGGGATCCCTTGTTCATTATAATGAGAAGCTTGATGGAACTCTGTTTTCCGATCTTCCAAAGTAAGATCCCTTGTTAAGCTTCCCATCCATCGGGTTTAATTGGCATACAACTTGCCATGTGTGGGGCCTGATACTCAGTTATCTTCTTTCTTGTGTCTGGCCTCCCATTTATTTCTCTAGAAAAGTTAAAAGTTAATACAATCTAGACCAGCTTCCTACTAATTAGGGACATAGGCAATAAGCTCAAAAAATCACGCTTAAGTGCAAAATGTGAAGTGATGATACATGATTTATAGGAGCATAAAAGTTTTGTTTAGTGCAAATGTGGACTGTGTTTTTTTAATTAAAAAAGATACTTCACTATGGTACAATCAGCTTCGCAATCCAACAAAAATATGTTGGCAATCTAGAACTTGGGTTCACTAAATCAGAATGAAGTCTTCACCGAGAGTTGTGTTATTGGATGTGTCATCCTAGTTTCCTTTTTTGTGTCATGAGTCATTGCAGAGGCAGATTTGCTTCGTAGTGTTCCATTATTAGGTTTGCCACAAAGGAAACATAGTTGAACCATCTTTGTTTGCATAGTTAGCTTTTTTTTTTTTTTTTTATGTATGCTTAGTTAGCTTTTATTGATGTGCAACCTAGAAATTACAGATAGGTAAGGAAGGTAGTTTGTATTTTTTTTTTTTTGTGGGGGAAGGAAGGTAGTTTGTCTTGTTCTCTAAATCTCTGTTTGGAGAATCCAGTTAGGTTACTGCAAATATAAAAAAATATGAATAAATTCTTTTCTCTTAACATAAACATTACAGGAGAGACACTTTTACTAGCTCCTCTGAAATGGAGAGTTTTCTTGTTATAATTGCATCGTTTGCAAGATGCGACTGTGAAGGGTAATTTTGAATTTTGAATCTCAATATTTTAGCATCAGTTACATACAAAAATTGCAACAGGATGACAACATTTTCGACAAAGAGTTTTGGTCACCTCACTCCATGTGAATATGATGATCATTAATGTTTAGAACGGAAGATATGCATGCACATGTTTTATGCTATTTAACCTGCGGCTGAAGAATATCACTTCAGTTACAATAGGCGCATTTCGAGACACTACTTTCCAGTAGTAGGTATTTAATGTTGAAAGTTATTTTTAAAGTCTGATAACTTTGTCCTGTAGCCCATTCCAGGCCGGAAGGTATCACAGCCTTGTAATTGAGAAGGATAGTTTCCCGCATGATACCCTGGAAATTGTTGCATGGACAGATGATGGGTTGATCATGGCTGCTCGCCACAGGATATACAAACATGTTCAGGTTTGCTTGTTGGTCCCTCTACCCTAAGCAGTAAGCTTACCAGCACACTCACTCACTATGGCTAGAGGTAAAAGAAGATATTGATAATAGTTCACACACATAGCACAAGCTCAGCGCTGGCCGAAAGCTCTGCTTCTGGATGTGGCAAACTGAACTGCTCTTTTGAATTGCCTTAGGTGTGATATATATACAAGTGCTAGTACCTCTACAAAGTACATAGTTGTTGGTGAGTACACCAACTACCTACTCGTAAGGTACACCAACTACTCCTAGTACTAGCAGTACAAAGCTTAGATCAGCCCACTACCAAGACATGGCTGATGTAATAGCTATCAACTAATATACTAAAGGTGGTCTATTGCCGTACTGCTACAGCAGTAGAGACTGGACAGCCGAGCTGACCGAATGCCAACTCTGCTGCAACAAGAGAGAGAGAGAGAAATCAGCAGCAGATTATGTCTTACAATTCTTCCCCTAATCCTGCTGCTAACCCGATGCCTTGACCTCATCCATGCCAATCATCTTCCTCAGCTCCATGAACCGCAGGCGCTCCAGTGACTTGGTGAGGATGTCAGCGAGCTGTCTGCTGGTCTTGACGAACTCGATGACGATCTGTCCTCCATCGATGCAGTCCCGGAGGAAGTGGAACTTGATGTCAATGTGCCTGCTCCGGTCGTGGAGGACATGGTTCTTGGCGAGGGCGATGGCGGGATAGTTGTCCACCATCAGAGCTGGTGGGTGGGCTTCCTCGCCGGTCAGCTCGCCCAGCAGCCGGCGCAGCCAGACAGCCTGGCACGCCGTGCGTGGCTGCTGCGACGTACTCTGCCTCGCACGTCGACAGCGCCACGATCTTTTGCTTCAGCGACTGCCAAGCAATGGGGGCTGCTCCAAGGAAGACGAGCACGCCGGAGGTGCTCCGTCGCCCGTCATGTCTGCCTCGCTAAAAACAGTGAGCTCCGGCTCACCTTACTTGGCCTTGGGGGGTGTGAAAGGTATTAATATGGTTAGAGATGGGGTGAATAGCCTATTTAAAAAATTTACATATCAACTAGAGCAATTTGATTAGTATGACAAATAGCGAAATACAAACTTGCTCTAGCTCTACAAGGGTTGCAAGCCACCTATCCAACAATTCTAGTTGCAATGATTACTAGGCACACAACTTGTAAAGTTACTACTCACTAAGAGCTCTCAATCTTGCTACTCTAAAGAGCTCCACTAGATGAACTTAAAATAAAAAAGCAAGCTCTCAATTCTAATTACACTCAAGAACTTGCCACAACTAGTTTGTAAGAATATAAATGAGTGAGTAGGGTGATTATACCGCTGTGTAGAGGACTGAACCAATCACAAGATGAATACTAAATCAATCACCGGGAGAATACCAAAGGTCAAGAGACAACCAATTTTTCTTCCGATGTTCATGTGCTTGCCGGCACGTTAGTTCCCGTTGTGTCGACCAACACTTGGTGGTTCGGCGGCTAAGAGGTGTTGCACAAACCTCGTGCACACAATTGGACACCGCAAGAACCTACCCACAAGTGAGGTAACTCAATGACACGAGTAATCTAATAGAGTTACCTTTTGGCTCTTCGCCGGGGAAGGCACAAGATCCCTCACAATCACCACGATCGGAGTCGGAGACAATCACCAACATCCGCTCAACGATCCTCGCTGCTCCAAGCCGTCTAGGTGGTGGCAACCACCAAGAGTAACAAGTGAATCCCGCAGCGAAACACGAATGTCAAGTGCCACTAGATGCAATCACTCAATCAATGCACTTGGATTCTCTCCCAATCTCACAATGATGATGAAACAATGATGGAGATGAGTGGGAGGGCTTTGGCTAAGCTCACAAGATTGCTATGTCAATGCAAATGGCCAAGGGGGTGAGCTTGAGCCGGCCATGGGGCTTAAATAGAAGCCCCTACGAAATAGAGCCGTTGTACCCCTTCACTGGGCACAACTCGGGGTGACCGGACGCTCCGGTTAGTTCGACTGGACGTAGGACCCCAGCGTCCGGTCGCCCGATGCTTGCCACGTGTCATCGGCTTCAAACGCCGATCGCCTGATCTCAACGGTCAAGTGATGACCGGACGTGCTGTTGCGAAGTGACCGGACGCTGGACCCCCAGCGTCCGGTCGTTTCCAGTAAGCATCCATTTGCGGAAATCCACGACCGGACGCGTCCGTCCGGTCATGCTCGACCGGACTCACCCGGCGTCCGGTCACTCAACGTTTCCTCTGTGCGCCTCATGTCAGCACTGATCGGACGCACCCAGCCAGCGTCCGGTCACTCTTCGCGCCAGCGTCCGGTCACAAGACCGAGACGCGTGCTCACTGCTGCTACTGACCGGACTCTGAACCCAGCGTCTGGTCACTCTGTGAATCCCTGTCTTTTCTGTATAGGGCGCCGGTGAAGTTTCTAACCCTTGCTCAAATATGCCAATCACCAAGTGTATCACCTTGTGCACATGTGTTAGCATATTTTCACAAGCATTTTCAAGGGTGTTAGCACTCCACTAGATCCTAAATGCATATGCAATGAGTTAGAGCATCTAGTGGCACTTTGATAACCGCATTTCAATACGAGTTTCACCCCTCTTAATAGTACGGCTATCTAACATAAATATGATCACACTCGTTAAGTGTCTTGATCACCGAAACAAAATGGCTCCTACTATTTATACCTTTGCCTTGAGCCTTTTGTTTTTCTCTTTCTTCTTTTCAAGTTTAAGCATTTGATCACCACCTTGCCATCACCATCTTCATGATCTTCGCCATTGCTTCATCACTTGGAGTAGTGCTACCTATCTTATAATCACTTTGATAAACTAGGTTAGCACTTAGAGTTTCATCAATTAACCAAAACCAAACTAGAGCTTTCAAGGTGCCTCACTGAAGACCGTGAGCCGCAGCCCACCTTTGCCGTCACTGTTGGGGAAGATGATCGCTTGATCGAACGTCCCCTTGACGTAGCGTAGCAGCCTCTTCACCGCCGTCCAGTGATCCTCGCGCGGGTCCTCCATGAAGCGACTGATATACCCGACCGCGAACGTCATGTCTGGCCGAGTATGCGTGACGTAGCGCAGCCCACCAACGATGCTCCGGTAGCGCGTCGCGTCCACCTTCGCCGCCATGCTGTGCCTGGACAGCTTCAGCCGCTCCTCCATTGGAGTTGCGCACAGCTTGCACTTCGCCATGCCGCTGCGCTCCAGCAGCTTCTCCGTATGGGCGCACTGGCCCAGGGAGATGTGCTTCCCCTGCCTCACCTCAATGCCGAGGTAGTAGGAGAACGCGCCGAGATCGCTCATTTTGAAACGAGCAGCCATCTCGCGCTTGAAGTCGTCGATGTCCTCCGCCCGCGCTCCAGTGACGATCAAGTCTTCCACGTACAGCGCATGCTCTGTGGCGCAGCGAGTGAACCCAAGCTCGCCCAAGGTGGCGTCGAGCTTGGTGTTCCACGCCCGAGGGGCCTGCCGCAGCCCGTAGAGCGCCTTGCGCAGCTTGAGCACCTTGTGCTCAGCGCCCTTGACGGCGAAGCCCGGAGCTTGCTTGACGAAGACCGTCTCCGCGAGCTCGCCGTTGAGGAACGCAGACTTGATGTCGAGGTGGTGTACGCGCTAATACTTCGCTGCTGCCATGGCCAACAGCAAGCGAACGGACTCCATTCGCGCCACCGGAACAAAGATTTCTTCGAAGTCGATGCTCTCACGCTGCGCGAAGCCGCGGGCAACAAGCCGAGCCTTGTAGTTGTACTTGACAATGACGCTGTGCTCGTCCCGCTTCACCTTGTAGACCCACTTCAACCCGATCGGCCTGCAACCCACTGGTGGATCCACCAGCTCCCATGTCACATTGTCCTCGATGGCCTTCATCTCTTCCAATATCGTCCGGCGCCAATTGTCGTCGCGTTCAGCCACTGCAAATGTCGGTGGCTCCTCTACACTAACAAGGAGCAGCTCTGGGTCGTCGAGAAAACGACTAGCCAACCCAGGAGCTCCCCCTTCGCCGACGATGTTGTCCACCCGCCTGAACCAGACCTCCTCGCCGTCGTGGAAAGCGTTAACGTACTCGTCGATGTCGGTGGGTGGAGAGATGAACTCGATCGGTGGTCCATGGCCTTCCTGTTCTGCCGGAGTGGTCGTCATCACTACTGGACCGCTCGGCACCACTGCCGGAGTGGTCGAATCCACTGCTGGAGTGGTCGGCTCCACTCCTGGAGCGCTCGGCACCCCCTCTGGAGTGTTCGGCATTGCTGCTGGACCGCTCGGCACCACTCCTGGGGTGGTCGGCACCTCTTCTCTAGCGTCTCCATCACCGTGGATGACTAAGTGTTCGACGACGAAGGTGCTGCTCAAGCTGCCAGCTTCCCCCGTGCCTAGACCCTCCCAATCCCAGGCCGTCATCTCATCGAACATCACATCCTAGAGATCACCATCTTGCCTCTCTTGGGATCATAGAGCCGATACGCCTTGGTGTCCTCCTCGTAGCCCAGGAGCACCATTGGCTCCTGTCTTCCAGCTTGCCGAGGTGAGGCTTGGCATTCTTCACATGGCCGACGCAGCCAAATATCCTGAGGAAGGACACATTCGACTTGCGTCCATGCCACGCCTCGAACGGCGCCTTGCCCTTCGAGGCCTTGGTGGGCGCGCGGTTGAGGATGAACACCGTTGTGGTCACCGTCTCTCCCCAGAACTTTGTCGGCATGCTTTTGGCCTTCATCGTGGATCGAGCCATACCGACCATCATCTGGTTCCGCCGCTCCACGCCATTCTACTGTGGCGAGTACGGCGCGGTGTGGTGTCGCACCACACCCTGATCCGCGCAGTACGCAGCGAACTCCACTGAAGTGAATTCGTCGCCTCGATTAGTCCGCAGTACGCGCAGCTTCTTGCCGCTCTCCGCCTCCGCGCGCACCTTGAACTTCTTGACCGCTTCCGCTGCCTCCGTCTTGCTGGTAAGAAGCTGCAACCACATGAACCGACTGCAGTCATCCACCAGCAGCATGAAGTACTTGCGCCCGTCGTGCGTCGTCGGTGTGATCGGCCCACAGAGGTCACCATGGACCAGCTCGAGGGCCTCTGTCGCGCGGTACTTCGCCGTCTTCGGGAACGGTAGCCTTCTTTGCTTTCCGATCAGGCAGCTGTCACACAGCTCGCCTGCTTGCTCGATATGAGGCAGCCTAGTCACCATCTTCTCCAGCCGACCAAGAGCGTCGAAGCTGAGATGGCCATACCGGACATGCCACAGCCACGGCTCCTCCGTGTGTCATGCAACCAAGCAGATGGGCTGCTCCACCTTCAAGTCGAGCAGGTACAGCCAGTTCCGGGACCTCTTCACCTTGGCAAGAAGCCGCTGCTCCCGGTCCCTGATCCTGAGGACTCCGTCCTTGATCAGTACCTTGCTGCCGCGCTCATCTAGCTGGCCAATGCTGATGATGCTTGAACACAGCTGTGGGATGTGATATACATCCGTCAGCGCGTGGTGCTCGTCGTTCTGGCACCTGAAGATGATGGTGTCGCGCCCTCGAATCGCCACCCTTGAGCCGTCATCGAACTTCACCGTGTCGGTCACGTTGTCGTCGAGCTCAGAGAAGGCTTCCTTGGAGCCCGTCATGTGGTTGCTGGCGCCGGAGTCCAGGTACCACCGCTGCTCCTGCTCACCGCCCACACGTCCGAGGTGGACTTGGGCGCGCGGTTCGTCGAGGTTCACAGCCTTCAGAGCCTTGTCGTGCCCTTCCACCGCCATCACGTCTCCCTTCTCCTTGGCCTCAACGTCGTGCAGTGCACAGAACGTCGTCATCAGGAGAGTGGCCTCATCATCCTCATCAACCTACGCTAAATGAGGCTCAGTCTTTTTTCTCCTGCTTGCGATTTGGGCACTCCTTTGCCCAATGGCCTGTCTTCCCGCAGCGCCGGTAGGCGTTGGGGTCAACCTTCTTCTTCTTCTTCTCCGAAGAAGCCTTGCTGCGACACTTGCCAGCGCCACCGCGGCTGGAGGAGGCTTCCCCGGACGACTTCTCCATCCGGGCAGCCCATTCCTCCTGTGTCAGCAGCAGCTTGCTGTTGTTCGTCGTTGTTGTGGCCTGCTCCATGCGCTCATCCATCACCCGTGAACGGCCTGTCACATCCTCAATGGTGAGGGTGGACAAGTCCAGCATCGTCTCTATGGAGAGAGCGATCTGGATGTACTTCACCGGCACGGAGTGAAGGTACTTGGAGACCGCCTCTTCTTCGTTAATGGTGATGTCGTGGCTTCTCAGCTTGCTGATGAGCGACTGCAGGCAGAGGGAGAAGTCCTCCACAGACTCACCATCCTTGAACTTGAGGTTGGCGTACTCCTGCTTCAGGAGCTGGGCCGTCTCTTTCTTTGCGCGATCGGAGCCAACACGCATCGCTGCAATGGCCTCCCACGCCTCCTTATCAGAGTTCTTCGCTCCCAACGGCTCCATGTACTCCGCTGGCACAGCAGCGAGGATAGCCTCCAACGCTGACATGTCGTCTTCTTCGTTGTCGGTGCCCTTGTCAATTGCATTCCAGAGCCGTCGGGCGCTGAGCTTGACCTTCATGGTCACCGTCCACTCGCCATAGTTGGTGCGAGTCAGCGTCGGTCAACTGGTGCCGCTGACCTCCCGCACCGTGCACATGATGACCTCCTGTCATGGCTGGGCAGCCACAACAGCGCCGCTGCTGTCGCCCATCTCCGAACCGTCCGTTATCGCTAGCAGTTAGTCCGGCGACGACGCTTGTACGGCTCCGATACCACTTGTTGGTCCCTCGGCTGCCCTGCACAGGTAAGCAGTAAGCTTACCAGCACACTCATTCACTATGGATAGAGGTAGAAGAAGATATTGAGAATAGCTCACACACACAGCACAAGCCCAGCGCTGGCC
Organism: Miscanthus floridulus; assembly: GCF_019320115.1. Classification (NCBI taxonomy): domain Eukaryota; kingdom Viridiplantae; phylum Streptophyta; class Magnoliopsida; order Poales; family Poaceae; genus Miscanthus; species Miscanthus floridulus. The sequence continues at coordinate 22,034,113 of NC_089581.1, forward strand.
GAAAGCTCTGCTTCTGGATGTGGCAAACTGAACTGCTCTTTTGCATTGTCTTAGGTGTGATATATATAAAAGTGCTAGTACCTCTACCAGGTACAAGTTGTTGGTGAGTACACCAACTACCTCTCCTAAGGTACACCAACTAATCCTAGTACTAGCAGTACAAAGCTTAGATCAGCCCATTACCAAGACATGGCTGATGTAATAGCTACTAACTAATGTACTAAAGGTGGCCTATTGTCATACTGCCACAGCAATAGAGACTGGACAGCCGAGCCGACCGAATGCCAACTCAGCTGCAGCAAGAGAGAGAGATCAGCAGCAGATTATGTCTTACATTGCTCACATGTCTTTTTATTTATAACAACATAATGTGAAACATCATTTCAAATCAAATCATGTAATCTGGAAACTTGCTACTGTGTTTGTAAGTTGCTTGCCTTCTAAAAAATTAAACGCATTTTCTGTTGCCTTGTGATTTTTTACTTCCACAGAAAGACTAAAAATGGTGCATAACTGGAAGTTCACAACCCTTTTTGAAGCATGTCATCATACTTTGCGATTGTTCACTTCAACCCATGATAGCATTTACCTGTTCATCAACACAAGTTGTCTTCTTCCAGGCTCACATCTGGATCATTCACCAGCACAATATATAACTAAATAACCTAGGGAAGCAGATTAGATTTTGATTGAATTCTGACTTGGACATATACTAGGGTAGGTTTGCATAGGCTGCTTGAATTTGCCTATCTGGCAACCAGGGCAAAATTAGTAGACTTTCTGTTTGTGCTTTCACTAGTGCCTCCATCTATCAGCATTCTGCCGGTGTACTTGGTTACACCATTGCTGCTGTGTACTGTGGTAAGCTGAAGCCTTTTTCCAAATCAAATCGAACTGTTTCTTTCTTTTCCTACTTTAATTTTTATAAATATAGAAAACAAAAACAAACAATCTTTTTATAAGTGTTACTGTTGTCCATTTTGAATCTACATCCGTGAACGTTCTTATTACGTAGGGCGTGCAGTTCCATCCAGAGAGCATCGTAACTACTGAAGGGAGGCTCATGGTCAAGAATTTTATCAAGATTATTGAAGACTACGAAGCCTTGAACTGCGCTCCATGATTTATCTCGTTGGAAGCAGCAGCAGCAGCAGCAGCCATGCTTGGTGACAATAAGATGCTGTAACTACATATTCTTGTCTCACCTCACGTATTCCTCTTGCTGCTCGAACATGTAAACTCAGCTGTACATGTTCAGATGTCACAACACTCCAAGTCCAACTACTGTACATGTTTGCATGTGTCATGTCAGGGTCAAATTATAATCATCGAATTCCTAGCGAACAAATTGAACTAGCAATTCGGTTGAGTTCAAAGCAGTGAGTTTTGGATCAACAAAAATAAATAAATACATTTTAAAAAAACGAAACTTCATCCCCATTCAAATACACAGAAGAATTCTGTAGTTTGAAATGGCCGTGCTCCCAAAAAGAAGAAACAACTCAAATCATCATAACATGAATCTGCAACGAGAATAATAGCTTCGCTGAAGAATTGGCTAGGAGCCTAGAATTCCTCTTACAATTTGCAGAGGGGATAGTCATAAAATACATCGCTACGCACCCCGGGCAGCACTGATGTCAATAGAACCTAACGGCTAAATATCAGGCTAATGACATTTGGTCTTTACAATTCTGTGATGCCATAAAACTGGGAAAATCATCGATACCGTCATATACAGTAAGGGGTGTGGTAACTGTCTAACATCATTGTACAACAGTCTTTCCGAAGCCCATAGATATTCAGACCAGATCCATAAACCATGAATCGTTCTTCAGTTAGGATGACCATCTTAGTTGGTCACGAAATGGTACCTGGAATCCACAAAGCTCTCCAAGTCCCAGAGGAACGATCCGAAAGTAACAGCCTCCAGGATCAGCCTTCGCAGCCCAGCAAAGCTTATCCTAATATGCTCATCCTTAGAAGAATCAACTGTGCCTTCAGGTGTGATTACAATCTCTGGTTTCCCAAATAGCGCTTCTGTGTGCTTCTCAATGATGCCAAAGGCCTCCTTTGACCTGACTGTTGCATACCTCTGAAGCGTATCTGAATCAAATGACATGACATACGACCTAAGGCAGGAAGGCTTGATAGATTGGCTAGGCCCTCCTGCATTGAAGTCAGGTGCAGTCCACGAGCCCATCTCTGGATGAGAGCTAGAAGCCTGAGCTGAAGGCATCGAGTCGGTCGTCATAACTTGATTCAAAGCACTATCTTCCTCTTCTGATCCCCAAGGGAGGCTCTTCATTGTCTTCTCGAGCTGAAACCTCTGATCAACTCTCTTGAGGAAATAACCATACATCACAGATGCAGCATAGACCTGGCCAACTCGGAGCTTACTTATGGCTGCAATAGTGGCATCACCTTGACGCTGCCCCAGAATGAGAGCGAGATGATTCTCAATCATTTCATAGGCCTCAGACGAGTGTAAACGTTGAAGCTTCTCTTCCACAGTTTCTGTCCACTGATCAACTCTTCCAGAAGAATCGATGGAGTGTGAGAGTGCTGGAACCAAAGAAACACCAGCTTCAACAAACTTCTGAACAACCAGAGCATAGAGTATCTCCTCCAAAGTCCTTCTCCGTTCCTTCTCCTTTACTTCAGCAATACGCCTATTTCCAGAAAACAAGGGAAATTAGCCAACATTTCTCCAATACTCCAAGTCACAGGAAACAATTAACTCATTGTTAGAAGTAATAAACAAGATGAGCTTTCACATGAACTTTGAATATTCCCATTTTATAGGAAGCTACAGTATGGCTCACCAAACAATTCTAAATCATAATTATCAATTTCTCACATATGAACTACAGTCACTCCATCTCAATCAAAAAGGCTAGAATAGTTTGTCCCTTTCCTCTCTTGGCATCGCACAATTGACAAAGAGGATAACTAGACAGTAATACAATTCCTATGTGATAGTCTGTCATACTCCGGATCCAATTGGATAACTCAGAACAAGCATCTTTACCAAATCCTATCTTCTTATTGCTAGATGCACCGAAAGTAACAAAGGAAACAAACTCGCTGATTAAAAACTCACAATTACCTGTACAGCACGAGGTCGCCACCTGTCGGCTTGTCGCCAGCATCGCTCTCCTTATCCTTCTCCTTCTCGGCCTCGCGGTCGATCTGGAGCTGCTCGAGCTGCTGCTCGGCGGCGGCAGACAGCAGGTGCGGGTGCGTGTGCAGGATTTGCGAGAGTAGCTGCCCCGCCGGCGATTCCATCCTGAGCGGCGCGATCGACGAGGACGGTGGCAGAGACTCCGAGGGGGACAAGGAAGCCCTGACCACACTGCTTCGCCTCCTGGTCCTAGAGGTGAGCTGCTGCCGCCCGAGACCCTGCTCATAGCATCCAGCAGCGTCAGGCAACCACTCCATTTCCATGCTCAGACGAATTATACATGAGAAACCGAATCTTATGAGGATACAAAATGAACAAATTGCAGGATAATCGCACCAAATCATTCCTCCACAAGCACGGATGCAAACACCAAAAAAACAGATAGATAAGCATGCCAGAACCCGAAGATGATAAGATACAAAGTGCTTTTTCTTTCTGTCTAAAAGAACAAACACCCGTCTAAGCTTTAGCCGTAAGAGAGAACCGGAAGCTCCTCCTACCTTGATGGAGCCGAAGGCGAAGCTGCGCCTCCGGTCAAAGGGGAGCGAGCTGGGGCCCGGGGCCGCGGACCGCCGCGAGGGGCCGGCGGCGGTGGGCGACCTGAGCGCCGCGGCTACTGCTGCCTCCATGCGCCGATTCGAAGCTTAGACCGCACGTATCTAGCCGGGAGCCCGTGCGAACTCGAGGGGGTTCGGGGACACGGAATCGGGGATCTTTTGTCTGCGGTGGTTGGTTGGAGACTGGAGTTCGTTGCTGATGAGAGGAGAGGTTTTGAGGCCTCAATTATATAGGGCCTCGCCGTGGGCTCGCTGGGGGTCAGAGCACGCGGACGGAGACGAAACAGCAGCCGCCGTGTTACTTCTTTCTTTCACCTCGCGTGTTAGAACAGGTGGCGAGTTGATTTTCTTTTCTTTTTTCCAGGTCCAATTTTTTTCATGTGTGAATGAAAGAGATATAGATGAACAGAAAGCGTACACGCAGGCTGGAAAGTTACAGGCGACGGCGCAAGTGTCACGATAGTCGCCTATGGTTCTCATGCACTGCGGTAAAATAAAAGGCTGAATATATCTCAAAATAAACGATTATTTTTTAAAAAGAAAAGATTTGTCGACCTTTTTTCTCGAAAAATACTACGGTAGTATTTATTTAGAAACATAAACTGGACACACATTCACTTTTTTTTCCCGAAAAAAGGGCTTATATTAAATCTTGGCACTGTACATCCCTAAATTACTCATGAAACAAATTGAAACAAAAAACACGTAATACTCTATCTAGATTCTTTCATCTTCATCTTCCTGAGTGGCATCGAACGCCGGAGCCAAAGTGCAGTCCATATACCGAATCCAATTACCAACCCAAAACATTGAACATGACGCAAGATCCAACGCTTCGGAACCAGTCCAAAGCGCATCTAAATCGCTGAAAAAATATCGACAGTTGTATTGTCGGGTACGACATAGGCTGCAGATACATCACCTTGAGACCTTAAAATCCTCTTCATCACCATCGACGATGAAAATCGATGACCTAGAGTCCATGTCCTTGTAGGGGCTCCCAGAATCACCCCTTCCATTGCAGATAAAGGCCATAACCCTTGCCGATGAAATCGACGCCTACAACGACGATCTTATCATGGCAATCATCGAAGTCATCGTAAAAAAACACGATCCCGACCAAAAATCATCTGATTTCATCGGAAGATTTATTTGGACTGAACCCTAAACAAACTAGAACTAAAAACTGCAAAAAAGATAGATGGGTCCCCTCTCCTCCTTACCTTCGGTAGACGCACCGGAGAGGAAGAAGAGGAGGAGCCCTAGGTAGAGGCGTGGCGACGGCGAGGCCCTGGGAGAAGGGCGGCGGCGTTTATCTATATACCCTAGGCGGCGGCTCCGTGGACACACATTCACCTTAACACCACCTTGCCACTATGAGCACAAAATGCACTTGAACTTATATGGACAGGATGTACCGAAAGAAATTTAACCAACCCAAGCTATGCTTAGCTCACTACTTGACCAGGTATGAGTAAAGGTACAAGCGTAATCCATAAAATTTATACTATATATAGGTTTGTGGGTTAGCTCGTTTGATTCTCTATATATAAGCTAGGAGTAAAATATAGAGCATTCAAACACGTCCAAAAATAACCCATGAAAAGTACAAAAATTGTAGCTGAAAGAAAGAACCTCACGGTGTTCTGGAAGTAATCCACGAAAAGGACAAAACATTAGTAGCGGAAACAAAGAACCTGACAGTGTTCTGGAAGTAACTAGAAGGTGCTCACGATTTTATTTTTGTGAGACAGCGATTTGAACATTCGGTTACTAATTTTGGCAGGATTTATTGTTGGTGGGGCTAATTTATAGGACTGATTTGTTGTGAGAGAAAAATACTATTTTATAGCTTAAAAAAGTGGAACTGATTCTGGCTGATAAGCTCACGTGAACATGGCCTTCGTATGTTGGCAGCATTTGCCTGACGTCTCGCTCGTGGCCACGGGCCCTTTGCAGCTTGGACAATTCCATTCTTGAGGCACACTCGATGCTAAAAGGCGAGAGTCTCAACCTCGTCCCTAACGACCAAGTTCCTACACGTACCATTTAAGCTGATGTGTGATTACTGGTTAACATCTTCCTGACAAAGCTGATATATTTCATTCACAAAAGCATACATGATTACACTGATGTTTTTTTCTTTCTTTCGTGAAGCAATACAACGGATTAGCAAAGTGCAGAGGCTTAACAGCCAAGAAATCATCAATTTTTGTGATGATGAGTGTAGTGGATGCCACGTACTGGTCGGATTAGTTAGTACTATATGATTTCCCTTTTCAATTATATATATATATATATATATATATATATATGTGTGTGTTTGATATATATTTTGTGCGAGAAGGACATGCTAGGGTGTTATTGACGTTGATAGGCCACTGTGAATCTGGACGCTGGCGCACGGCATACAGATCTTTTCCCGGCTCCGAACACATCGGCAGAGACGCATCCACGGGTCCACGTAGCCTCCAGAGGTGTCTCCGACTCTCCCCGTGGACAAGGACGGCTTCGTCTCGTGGGTCGTGAGTTCGTGACCCGGCAGCTCCACGGCGGCACGGCCTCACGAGTCATCCCCAACTCAACTCATCGTCGCCACAAGCCGAGTGCGGGGTGCAGCGCGCCCCTGCGTCTCTACGCCAGAAACCGACGAGATCACCAGCGGAAAGAAAATAATAATTGTGGGGTTAGGTCTAACGGTTCTTTTTTACTGTGAATGCTATATCGAGAGTAGAGAGAGAGGAATAGGAGAAAAACGTGTCGAACCTGACACCGCATAGAGAGATGGTCCAGAAGCCGTCATCTTGTTCGTCGGTGAAGTATGCGTACGGGCAGTGACGTTCGGGGAAGAGGTCGATGAAGTCATCGACGTCGGTGGAGCGGGACGACGCAGCTGGTGGCTTTCTGTCACTGGCTACGCCCCTCTCTGATCGAGATTAGGGTTTATGTTTCGATGGGGAGCTCGGCTCAGGCGAACCTCGTACTCAGAGCCGCCGGCCACCACCTCTATATATAGCGCAGTGTGACAGGGGCCCTCCAGCCATAGTGGGCTGAGCGCCCCCGATTAGAGCGCGGATCAAAGGTCCAACTGGGCCGTTAAGCCCAGTTTAGAATTAGAGATAATATAACAATCTCCCCCTTGATCTGCTACCATCTTTTAATTTCATATCATTTATTTTTATTCATTCTATTACAGATTAGCGCATAGAGCATGTAATGGTAGGAACAACTCATCGGAGTGGACCTTTTGATCTTCTACTGTTTTTGCTCCTTTAGAAATTATTTCCAAGTCCTAAACTTTATTGGCATTCATAGATTTCATTTCATCTTCCATGGCCTCAAGCCATTTTGATGAATGATCATTTCTCATGGCTTCTTCAAATGAGGTGGGATTATACTCCATTTGAAATTCTTCAGTGTTGTATACTTCATAGTCAGCAGGAATAGCTTATTTTCTAACTCTTTGAGATCTTCTAGGGGCCTCCATATTTGGCACATCTTCTGTTTGAGGCTGTTGTTGCTCCCCCTCATGTGTGGCAATAGGTTCTACAGGATCCTAAAGAACAGGTTCCTCATCGCCATTCATTGTTGCCACAAGCGGAATAACAACAGATGCTGACACCACAGTATCTTGCACTGTCATGGCTCATGAATTATCGGAGTGGGCGCATACACCCGCTTCTCTTCAAGGTCAATTTCTCGAGCTACCATACTCTCCCTTATCATTTCATCCTCTAGGAAGACAGTGTGCCTCGTTTCCACAAACTTTGTATGTCTGTCGGGACAGTAGAAACGAAAACCTTTTGACTTTTCTGGGTAGCCAATGAAATAGCAACTTACTGTTTTAGAATCTAGCTTCCCAATGTTTGGGTTAAATACTTTAGCCTTAGCAGGACTACCCGACACACGTAAGTGGTTTAGTGAGGGTACTCTTTTTGTCCACAACTCATACGGGGTTTTGGGCATCGACTTACTTGGTACTCTATTGAGAATACGAATGGTGATTTTTAACGCCTCCATCCAGAGGCTCAACGGTAAGGTGGAGTAACTTATCATACTACGCAACATATCCATCAGGGTACAATTGCGTCTTTCAGCTACTCCATTCTGCTGAGGTTCGCCTGGTGTAGAATACTGGGCTACTATGCCATTCTCCTGTAAGAACCTTGCAAAAGGTCTAGGAACTTGGCCATATGAGATATGCCGACCGTAGTACTCTCCCCCACGGTCGGACCTAACTATCTTAATCTTTAAATTGTGTTGGTTTTCAACTTCTACCTTAAATATCTTAAATTTATCCAATACTTCTGTTCTTTCTTTGATTGGATAAATGTATCCATAACGGGAGTAATCATCTGTGAATGTTATGAATGAATCATAACCATCCACATTCTTTATAGGAAACGGACCACAAATGTCTGTATGAATAATCTATAAAATTCCTACGCTTCGTTTGATATCTTTCTTAATTTTCTTTACATACTTTCCTTTTATGCATTTTCTGCATTGTTCTAAATCTGAGAACTCTAATGGAGGAAGAATATCATTCTTAACTAGTCTTTCTATTCTCCCTTTCGAAATATAGCCTAAACGACAGTGCCATAATTTCGACGACGCATCGTGAGCTCTCTTTCGTTTTCTGTTTAGATCCGCAGATGAGGATACATTCTCATTGTCGCACGCAACGTTCTCATCATCGCATACAACATTCACATCATCATATAGTGATAATAAATAAAGCTCATTTTGTAAGATAGCAAGACCAACACATGCATTATTAAATGTTATCTTATATTTGTTATTTCTAAAATGGCAATCATATCCATCATTGTCCAAGCATGAAACACTAATTAAGTTTCTCTGTAAAGAGGGAACATAAAATACATCTCTAAGTAAAAGTATGAAGCCATCAGCAAGCTCTAGAGAAAGATCGCCAACGGCTTCAACATCTACTCGGACTCCATTTGCAATTTTAATGTGTCTTTCTCTTCTTTGCGTAGTCCTCGTTGAACAGAATCCCTGTAAAGAATTAGCAACATGAACAGTTGCACCTGAGTCAATCCACCAAGTAGATTTTAAATACTGTACATACATGGATTTATTTATAAACGTAATAATGTTCTCACCTTTCTTTGCCATGATCATCTTTAAGTAATCGGGACAATCTTTCTTATAATGTCCCGTCTTCTTGCAATAGAGACACTGGTCTTTCTCTACTGTGAACTTGTTCTGCTGAGGCTGATGCAGCACGGGACCCTTTCCCTTTGACTTTGAGGAGGAGTTAGTATTATTATTCTTTTTCTTGTTGTCTTTCACATAATTGATAGTGCCACCATTGACAGCTTTCATTCTCTCCTCTTGCACACACATAGCCATAAGCCTCTCTAAGTACCACTTCTCGGGTTGTATGTTGTAGTTGACAACAAAAGTGTCAAATTTCTTTGGTAAGGAAGCAAAAATCAGATGAATAAGGAACTCTTCCTTGAGAGCCAGATCCATTGGTTTTAGCTTGGATGTCAAATTACTCATCCTTAGTATGTGCTCTCTTATGCCACCATTTCCAGAGTACCTCTCTGTCACCGTCTGCTTTATCAGTTTGGTAGCATATGTCTTTGAAGAGCCAGTGAACTGACTCTTTATTCTATCGAGGTACTCGGTGACCGTATCACACTTTGGGATTGAGCCTACAATTGCAGGCTCAATCGTGTTCTTTATCACAGCCAAAAATTTCTTGTTGCCAGTGACCCACTTCCTATGCTCAAGGTCATAGGATATCTTTTGGGATTCAAAATTCCTCTCTCTAGTTGCCCAAGCAGCATCAACCTCGTTTGTCTCCCTCACCGGTGCCACAGACTCAGTGGGACACAGTGAGGTGACTACCCAGTCCACCTCAGCCAAGATGAAGGCTAGGTCAATCTTTTTCTTCCATTTCGTGTAGTTGTCACCTTTGAGAGTGGGGATCTCTTTGATACAACCCATCAAGTTGTATCCGTCTGAAAACACAATTCATATAGAGTGAGAACACAAATAATAACAATAATTACATGCCTTGATTCCAACGTTGATCAAAATTAAAACATACAATTGTTTATACATTAAATCTACATCACCGTTGGGCAGAAACAAAAATAATACATAAAATCATTAAAATTGCGATATTGTTATTAACAATGTTAGTCAGAAAATAACAACATCATAATCATGTCAAAATCTCTTTTTCTCCAATTAAATATCACGTTGGTTCAAAATAACTGAAGAATAAATAATTTCTTTAGCAGCGGAAACTTAAACATGATAGGTGAATTTTACCCACAGGAAAAATCCTCTTTGCTATTTTCTTTGAGCCATTAATCTATTTCCAGAAAATAAACATTTACTAGAAAAAGAAAAACAAACAAACTGATTCAATTCTTCACTGTACGTTCGGCCCAGCAGCAACAGCCGGCCCGCCCTGCTCTGCTTGCACGCGCGCTGTGCCTCCTAAGCCGCAACCTGGGCCTGGGCCGCCAAAGCCGTGCGGCTGCGCGCGCTCGCCTGGGCCGATCGTTGGCCCGATCGATCTGCGCCGTCCGTTCTAATTCGACGGCTGAGCGTGCTTCTTGCGGGAACAAAACCGGCGCGCGACTGCCTCCCCCGGAACCCTAGCATCATTTCTCTTCTCCCCTTCTCTCTCTCAGCCTCGCAAGCGACAGAGCACAACCGAGCTCAAGGCGGACGTAACGTAGGGGATGGCGGCTCCGCCGTGGCACCCCTCGCCGGCGCACGCGTGCGGCCGGAGCCACACGTGGCACCGTCGAGTGGCACCATGGTGGTGCCCTTTTGGCCCGAGCCTGAGGCGGAGATCATGCGCGGCGCTTCTCCCATCCCGGCGGCTGGGGTTGGCTTCCCGCGCGGCGTCCATGCAACGGCCGGCGGTGGAGACGGAGCGGGCGGACCCCAGGTAGGAGCTTCTTCCCCTTGTCCGATTCGCTCTCTTCCCCTTCCTCGTCGTGAGTTAGGGTTAGGGTTTCGTTAGGGTTAGGATTAACCCGATTCGGTTTTTCTTTCGGTTTTGATTCGAGATCGACGAGATAAGCCCCTTCCCCTCTTCCCCTTTCCCTCTTCTGTCTTCATCTATTTTGGATCTTCTTCTCTGTTCTTTCTCGGATTTCATCCAATTAGGGATTAGGGTTAGGGTTAAGTCAAGTTAGGGTTAGGGTTTGACTCACTAGAGTCACTATTTATCTTCCCCAGCGAGTGCTTCGTGGGTTAGGGTTCGGCTTCGCGTGCCGAGACTCCTTTCTTTTCTCTGTTCTTCACCCGATTAGGGTTAGGGTTCGGTGACCCTCTCACAGTGTTTTTCATTCACCTGATCTAGATCTAAAAGCCCTAGAAGACCTGGCTCTGGTACCATTGTTGATATCGAAAAAGATCATCTGGGGTTAGGTCTAGCGGGGTTTTTTTTACCGTGAATGCTATATCGAGAGTAGAGAGACAGAGAGGAATAGAAGAAGAACGTGTCGAACCTGACACCGCTGAGGGAGATGGTCCAGAAGCCGCCATCTCGTTCGTCGGTGAAGTCTGCGCACGGGCAGCGACATTCGGGGAAGAAATTGATGAAGTCATCGACGTTGGTGGAGCGAGACGACGCGGCTGGTGGCTTCCCATCACTGGCTGCGCCCCTCTCTGATCGGGATTAGGGTTTAGGTTTCGGTGGGGAGCTCGGCTCAAGCGAACCTCGTACTCAGAGCCGCCAGCCCCCACCTCTATATATAGCGCAGTGTAATAGGGGCCCTCCAGCTATAATGGGCTGGACGCCTCCAATCAGGACACGAATCAAAAACTCAACTGAACCGTTAGGTCCAATTTAAAATTAGAGATCAATCTAATAATAATATCTTCCTTCCCGTTTCGTTACCTGCTTCGTGCTCCGCCCCGTCCGGCGTTTGTCCTGTGCGCGTGTGGAGGTCGCGGAGGGAGACGTGGGCTCGTTCAGTGCTCTCGGGCACGGCACGGGCAGAGGGTGGACAAGCGAAGCGCCGAAGTTGGTTTGGCGGCCTGGTCTGATGAGGTAGGCGCGATCCGCTGAGGTCGACGTGCAGACACGGGCACCCGGCACGCGCGCGCGAGAGAGAGCCAGCCACATCGCCGCTTGTCATCCGTGGATTCGGTGCCGTGGACGTGCGCCCACCGCCAGAAATTTTTGGCTGTTTCCCTTTAATTTTTTTTTGAAACAATGTTTCCCTTTAATTATCATCAGGGGCTCAAGGCTATCTGAAGCTAGAAGGGCCTGGATATCTAAGAGGCTCTCAACCGTGATTAGCCTATTGTAGGCTTTGCAATGGGCCTGTAAGCTGGCCCATTATACTTTTTCGTTCGTCATGGACTCATGGTTCCTTTTTCTAGCCATGATCATTATTTGTGGACGGTAAGACTTTTGTGCTCTATGGATAACCAAGGCAAATTCTTTTCGGAAGATTAACTTGCAATGATCAACAGGCCGTAGTAAGCCCCTGAAGATTTTATTATTACTGTGCTGTCTAAATACTCCAGCAAAGAAATATCAGTATCTCCATGAAAAAAGGTACTCGAAGTCATGGTTCATGTTTCATCTCTCCATGGGCAGGACGGGCATTGCATACCAGATATTTTAACATTTTGGAGGGATAATGGAAGGGCATACACCCAATAGCGTAGTCTTACCAATGCCATCCTAACTCATATCCATAACAATGGAAATGCATTGAGCCAATTACATCAGCTTATATCGCACATTAGCTTATTATAATACATCATAAATCCCAAGGCAAAACAGCAAAAAAAAAAACTACTCTCAGGCAGCCAGGTTTCCTTCCAGTCCTGCACTGCACCAGCGAGCCTGCCTGCCTTCTTCAGTGGTCTGAACAGGAGCACAAAAATGCGGGAAGCTGTACAACAAAATTATGCTCGACGTGCATCAGCCGCAGGCAGCTCCAACGTTGTCGCACAGGCCATACTAGTGCTATAAACAGGATCCCTGCCAATACAATACATTTACACGACGCCTGCATAGGCAGACCAGCAAAGGCCCGTGCTGCGTGCAGCACTTGGCTGCCTGCTGTTACCCCGCTAGCATGATCGACGAGCAGCCCACGATGGACGGTCTTTGTTCGGGATCAGATTGCGTCCACGGTTAGGGAATTACAGAATGGAGAATGGTGCCTCACTTTCCAACGCATCACTTCGGTGTTAGCTGGACATGCCGGGGTCCAAGAATTTCTTCAACGCCTGGAAGAGCTGCTTCTCCTCGAAGGGCTTTGTGACGTACCCATCCATCCCATACTTCGTGCACTCTTCATGGGTGGCCTGGATGACATCAGCGGTCATTGCAAGAACAGGCAGGTGCCATTTTGCTGCCCTTGTCGCGCCGTCTCTTTCTGAATCGTCACAGGCGACTGCCTGCTCATTGGCCTTCGCTTCCATTGCCCTTATTTGCTGGGTCGCCTCAAACCTTGTGTCCCAAGTAGAGGAATATTGGTTTAAAACAGAGAATGACAAGGGAGAAAACAAGCATAGTGTGCTTTGTATAGAACTCACCCATCCATCTCGGGCATCTGAATGTCCATGAGACAAAGATGGAACTTATATGGGACTTGTAGGAGGGCGAGAGCATCTTTTCCACTCTCCACGCACTCCACCTTTGCTCCAAATTTCTTTAATGTGCCAGCAGCCACTCTAAGATTTACCTTGTTGTCATCAACCACCAATATGTTCTTGCCAAGAAGCAACCCATGAAGAGAACCTGAGTTGTCGCGTCTCTCGTTGCTTGACCGTGTGATACCAAGTGTTTGGAATAGACAAGCGGCAAGTGCGCTAGCTTTCAGAGGCTTCGTGATCACAGAATCAACTGCATACTGTGCTTTGAGTTTGCCCGATTCTGCAGCTGCAAGAAGGATAACTTTGGGTAATACATGTGTGTGACCATTCTGCTTCATCTCCAGGAGTCTAGATCGTAAAGAAACATCAATCTTGAAGCCCCATGAATCACTCTCAATCAATAACATGCATGGTTGCTTCGTGCTGCATGATGAATTCGGAAAACTTTAGTTAGATCCAAGAAAAACGAAAGAAAATGCATGTCGAAAGAAATACAGATAACAATTAGTGAAACTGCATGTCAAAAGTAGTAGTTTAGTAGACATTTGAATTCTACAGGTTAATAGAGCAAAAACTGCATTTTCACTGAAACATTTACCATAAGTGAAATTTGAACTAGATAAATAACACGCAAGAATGTAATGAGAACTACAGACCAAAGCAGTGATACAAACTGAAAGCAGATCCAACACGATGAATTTGGTAATTATAATAGAAATGTATCAGCTAGTACATGGGCGGAGCTACGTATATGCATGGGTATTCCCAAGAATACCAAACTATTTTGAGAAACCTATGTATATAGTATATATATATATGTGTGTATAACTCAAGTTTAGCCAAATTCACCATTTCTTAGCATCATATCCAACTCAAGTAACTGTAAGATAATTTGCTGCTCCCTTTTGATCTTTTGCTGCAGCAGGAGATTAGTTGATTGGTCAGCTCTTGCTGTCCATCCTAGTTCCTGTAGAGGTATGGCAATAGGCCACTATCTCATGTACTAGTTTGTACGAGTATGGCAATAGGCCACAGGTAGTAGTGGCTACTTCAGCCATGTAGGAGTAGTTGGGGGTAATCTCACCCTTGTACTAGTGTACCGAATAGTTGGTACTAGACTTGTATATATACTAGGCATATCAATGAAGCAAATCAGTTCAGTTGCTGCACATTCAGAACTAGTGTTTGTGCTGTGTGAGATCTGTTCTCCAAGAGTTCTTCTTCTACCTCTAGCCGTGAGTGTGTGTGAGTGTTGCTGAGCAGGTTGCTCACCTGTGCAGGGAGATCGAGGGCCAACAGTAACTAGCATCAAACAAACCAACACAAGTAACTCAACAGCCTACATATTCAGTTCAATGCCGCCACGTACGACTCTTATCACTCTCGCGCAGCACCGCAGTTCGACACCGATTAGACACAGTTCTCTCTCGCGTATCTCTCCTATTCACTAACCTCTCCTAAATTTTTCTCTCTAACCGCCGCACCACAATAACTATGCACGGAGTGCAACAACTAGCTAGCATCCTAGTCTTGGCAAGCCAGCAAGGCAGGGCGCAAGGATGTTGGCGGCCTAGCATGCGCCACCGCCGCACCACGAAGTTCCTAGGTTGGGCAAGGCCATAAGGGAGTCGACGGCTCGCTGGCTTGAAGGTGGACAATCCCAATCCAAATTAACAATTTGTAGTTTTCTTACACTATCGATATAGAAATTTAGTCTTGACTTGTGTAAGTGTGTGTGTTTTTAATGTAGATCTTGCAGCTTTGAAAATGATGAAGAAATTAGTATTGATCACAAAAGTGAATTGATGAGTGGGATGGTCAGTGGATGTATAAAAATATTTTATGCTGGGAATATCAATTCTGAAGCGATCAATATGCCTAAAGTGTTCATATGCAACAAAATTTGTTGAAAACCAAATATCAATTCTGAAGAGAAGTCACATGCATTTAAGTATCCAAGCAGCCAAGTATGCCACGTTATTCCTACATCCTCAAGATGGTAGCTCAATCACTTCAGGATTTTTAACTTTTAGAGAGTACATAGGCAAGACAAGTACCTGGTTAGGGAACTGCCATTTCTCCCGGATAGCACACCAAGAGCCAATTCAATGGTAGCAACAACATCGCAGGCAATTCCCAGCCTTTGCAAGTGATACTTAGTTACAGTAGCTCTTACTGGCCTTCTATCAACCAATAGTGCAGATAAACCTTTGAAACTGGATGGAAGAGGGTGCAACATAACAGGCTTACTGTCGCCAATAGCGCTTCTGTCACATCTTTGGAGAACTGCAGTAAATGTGAATGTACTCCCAACTTGTGGTCGGCTGACAAAGTTTATCTGACCACCCATTAGTTCAACAAGACATTTGCTGATGCTCAATCCAATTCCAGTACCACCATATGTCCTGGAAGTCGAACTATCAGCCTGCATGAAAGGTGTGAACACCTTGGCTTGGGCCTCCAATGGTATACCTATTCCTGTATCTTCCACACTTACTACAAGAGTAACTTTATCAGATACACTTTCATAGGGCATCTCATTTTTCTCACAAGAAAGCAAAAGCTTGAAGCTTTCCCAACTATTTCGGCTATCAGCAGCTTCAAAGCCACTTAGTGTGTTGAGAGAAACACTGGTTGCTACAGCAGTTTTCTCATCTTTATGTCCATTCATCCCATTAGCCACTGGCTCAACTTCGGATTCTGTTGCAAGATTTGAGTGATCTGCCAGATGAACTTGTACAAAAATATGTCCCCGTTCTGTGAACTGTCAGTGCAAGCAAATATCAATCATAAACTAAAGCTGGCAACAAACTTCAGAGTACTAAGTAAACACTGCAGTACATTTTGCTAAAACTAAGTTGTTCTATCTCTAGATAAAATGGCCCTCATTGTTTGCAGACATGCTTGGGAGGAAAGGTCATGCACGCTTACCTTAATTGAGTTGCCCACTAAATTTGTAATTATCTGTCGAAACCTTCCAGGATCACCCAACAAGATTTCAGGAACTCTTTCAGAGACATATACAGCAAGCTACAATTTTGGAGAGTAAAAGGAAAGTAGTAAGGATAGAACAATAAAAGTTAGATGCAGGATGTATGACTATGGTGAAGGGACATTTATGGAAATTGGGTCTAAGAGATGCCGATGGAAATAATGCATGGGTAATCGTAATGCTTGAGTGATGCTTTTTGTAGTAGGTACAAGTGTTATCAAATTATTTGCGTTATGTGTGTGGGCCTGGTGCAAGCGGTAGAGTCTTAAGGTCTGTGACCGGAAGGTCCCGGGTTCGAGTCGTGGTCTCCTCGCATTGCATAGGTGAGGGTAAGGCTTGCCACTAACAACCTTCCCCAGACCCCCCACAGAGCGGGAGCTCTCTGCACTGGGTACGCCCCTTTTTTATGTGTGTGCTGTGTGGTGTGCCGTGCGTGTCGGTTGTTTTCTTGCCTGCCCGGCATTAGAGTTTACTTTTTTTTTCTTTTCATGTAGGTAGCCTCCCAGGGCTAACTGCCTGTATCTTTCTTCTATGTCAATAGAAGTAGTCACTGTCAGTGCTGGTTCGTAAAAAAAAGTGTTATTGAACTAAAAACTAACCTCAATTCCCTTCCCTCTTGACTTTGTAGAAAATAATGCAATGACATCATCAAGGATGGATCTCAGATCAAATGGTACAGACTCAAGATCCAACTTTCCGGCTTCAATTTTGGCTCTGTCAAGCACTTCATTGATTAGCGATATTAAAGCCTTTCCGCAGACTTGAGCTGTTTGTGCAAAATCCCTCTGAGTTGACGTTAGGTCAGTGTCTAACAGCATATCAAGCATTCCTACAAAACCAAGAAAAAGGATAAATCATCTGCCTCCTAAGAATGAGTTACATTGACATCACTGGAATGTGTAGTATAAAAAAAATTCACCTAGAACTCCATTCATGGGCGTTCTGATCTCATGAGAAACAGTTGCAAGGAACTACCATTGACAAAAAGAGTCTTTTAGATTCCCGAGAAATGCAACTTCAAACTTACAACATCAAATAAATTAAGCTAACTTAAACCTGAGATTTAGCAACATCGGCTGCTTCTGCCTGTTTTTTCAGCTCCTCCATTTTCCGGCAATCTTCCTTAACATTATCATAACGACTCCAAGCGGCAAAAATGATGTACCCCACAAGCATACCTATGACAAAGACACCAGATGGCGTAGAAATTGCAGACCATGGGAGATGAGGCTTGTTTCTGTATCTGCTCAGATTATGGACAGTGGGACATGCAATTAGACCGTGTCCAAGAATAAATCAGGAAAATCACTAACGAATGCACACATTTACCTGCAAACCATATGATGCTTTCTGAATGGATCGCCAAAATCTAGCATGCAGATGTGAGATGGTGAGGGGATGCCAAGAGGAACTTCCGATCCATACATGACAAGAGGGTCCGAACTGTTTGTGACATCATAAACATTTACCACCAATTCCTGATTGCCAGCTAGCTGCCTCAACAAATTTTCCACTAATGATTCTACATCAAATGATCCCCCAAGGTATCTGTTGAATAGTCAGCGAAATTATTCTCGAAATATAATAAACAATAAAAAAGAAGTCATTTTGCCAATTATGGACTTCAAACACCAAGTGTGGACAGCATTTAAATCTTTTGATTTTCTGACATAAGTAAAACTATTGTGGTTTTGACTAAAATTACAGCTAAGATCATTTATGTAGGCACCATCTATAGAACACTACCCCATCCATCTAACACCCGAGATCTGAATCCAACAGTGTTCTTCCTCCTCTTGTTCCTCCCTCCCTGAAACTCGCTCGCTGCAATTGGAGAAGACAGTGGAGAGAGTGGAGAAGAAAAAATCGCTTGTAAAAGGGACGAAAGAGAAACACCTGAGTCAAGCATAGAAATTATGTTTCTCTATCAGTATCTCAGTCTCATTTCGATTCTAGAGTCACAAACAACTGCTTCAGCATGAGCCCATACACTTTCACCACTAAAACATAGGTCCTATTTGTTTCCGCTTACAGCAGAGTCGATTATAATCAATCAGCATACCACAGGGATTTTTTTCGTTCTCCTCGATTTTGCTAGCTCAAAGTTCTGAAGCGGCGGTCAGCAAAAGCAGAAATAATTGATTTGTTTTGTGGGATTCTCACTTTTTCTCAAGTCATGTAAATCTTGCAGCGTCTGAATAGCCACGGGCAGTGGATTCTACAAAGAATAGCCGTAAACTGAAGTTCGTTGGAAAACGGAGATGAACCTCACCCTGCGGTGGCAGCAACACGTTCCTCCTCCTTGGCATCAGGAGGAAGATCCACATGATAGACAGGAAAAGTCAATACGACACCCAGGTGATTCGACATGAGCCGGAATGGTCTCGTAAGAACTGCCTTCCCCGATGCTCTTGACCTCAAAATGTTCTCGCGGTCCTCCTGCAGCACCAGAGAAACACACCCAGGTTCAGAACCAACACCGGCAGGGAACAGCTGTAGCCCAGTGCAAGAAACGAACGGGAAACGTCGCCGCAGACCTCGCCGGACATCATGTCGAGCCCCTCAATGTAGGAGACGGTCTCCTGCGAGTAGACGACCGGCGCGTACTCATCCTGCACCGGGGACGGCTCGTGCTTCATGGTCTTGATGATCCACCCCTGCTGGCGCTCGAAGCCCTCCCTGTCGGCGTGCTCCACCCGCTGCGCGTACGCCACCCCGCTCAGTAGCGGCCGCTCGAACGACGTCCTGGCGGTGTACTCCGCGAACGTGTCCTGCAAAACAAATCGACCGAAAGTAAAGCCTGCAGCCGAGAAACAAAACAGCCGAACAGTAATCTGCATCGGCAAATTACTACGCGCGCGCGCGCGCGCACACACAAAAAAAAACAAAGAGAGAATTCCATTTAAGAAGTGGCACGGTCTGCGCACAAGGGAACCATGGACTTGACAGTAATTAAATGAAGTGGAAGCAGCAGAGGCAGAGCAGGTACTGGTACATGGTAACATGGTCGAGGTGTTATGGGCTTATGGCAATGGGAGGAGCAGCGAGGATTTCCAGAGACGGCGAGACACGCACTTAACTGCGCGCGCAGAACAGAAAGCCAGGGATCGCGCCCACAAGTACTAGCAGGAAGCAAGCAACGGACGTAGTACTAAGCAGAAGCAGCGACAGGCTCGCTCGGTTCGGTGGTGGAGCTCGCTAGCTAGCTCGGCGCGGCGAGGGAGGGAGGCGGACCTGGTCGAGCGCGGGCGGGTGCTTCTCGTAGTGGAAGGTGGCGACGAGGATGGCGAGGGCGTGGACGTGGTTGACGGAGACGGCGAACTGGTCCTGCAGCATGCGCGCGCGCTCCTCGCACATGCTGACGAGCCCCTCCTCCATTTTCTGCAGCGCCGCGTGGCAGATGTTCCTGTGCACCACCACCCCGCCCGCCGCGGACGCCAGCACCCACACCAGCACCGCCGCGGCGATCAGCTTCTCCTTCATGGTCCACCGGCTACCCTCCTCCCCATCCTTCCCCGCCGCCTCCTCCGCCGGCGCCGCCGACACCGCGGCCTCCCCTCCGCCTCCCACCCCCATCCCAGCTCCCCTTCCCACCACCGCCGCAGCTCTCACATGCGCCGCGCCGCAGGGCCACCGACCACTCCTGCTTCCGCCCGCCCGCCCGCCCGCTCCTCCTCTGTGAGAATCCTTTAACAGAGGAGAGAGGAGGATGCCTCCTCGCTTTTTTTCCGCCCTCCCTCCTACCCCTCTCTCTCTCTCTCTCCCGCTGCTGCTTTGATGTGTTTTTGTTGGCTTGCGGCTTTTCGCGACGGGGGAGAAAGCAGCCGGGCTTCGAGTGAAATCGAATTTCCTGGATTTCACGAGATACGCCGCCACTAAAATAACCCCGTGGGTTTTTTTTTCCCTCGACCCTGCGGGCGCGCGTCCCGCGCGCGACGGGGCATGGGTCCCGGCCTTTTGCGCCTCGCCCACCCCACCCCGCCCCGTCGCCGCGCTCGGCGTTGCCGCTGCCCGCAGCTTGTGTGCTGTTGCCCCGTCGCTTTCCCTTCTCTTATCCGAGCCCCACCACCGCACCTCACCGCTTACGCGCCACCCCGGCTCCCTTGCCGTCCGCCGGGCTCGGGCCCGGGTGCCGCCGTGTGCTCCGGACGCCTGGTGATTGGTGAATCCGTTCGGGTTTCTTTTACGGGGTTCGTGGGGCCGCGCGGTCGCGGGCAGTGGTTGGGCAGTTGTGACCGCGCGTCGCCGTCTCGGGGATTTTTGTTGCATTGCCTGGCCGGCCTGCCTGCCAGCCCTGCCCGTGCCCGCGTGGGCTGGGGGTGGGTGGGGGCCGGCGCCCCGGGGGGCGCAAACGCAATTCTGGCGCGGGTCCAATGAGGCGGTGGTCGTCAACGGTCAACAATGCGGCCGCCATGTCCCCGGACGGACAAATCTTTTGCCGATCCGCTCCGCTTCGTTCGTTGCTGCCATTATGGATGGCAACGGAGTATCGTCGAAACGTTCTTCTCCCCGCTACGGAAAATTCATCATGTTTCTGTCTTCGTTAACTGTCTCAAGTATATATTCTTGCTCATCCCTGTACCCATCGAGTATCGATCGAGTAACAGATACCCGACGGGTACTGCATACCCGATAAACAAGGACACTTAGGGTTGCAGCTTTGCAATCGGAGACGTTTCTTCTTCACCCGGGTATAAGTGTCGGAGTCTCGGAGATGCCGAAGAGAAGGAGCGAGGTTGCGAGGAGGACGAGCAAAGGTGGCAGAGAGACCGAACTGAGGAAGCGAGGGGCACGCGCGCTCGTGAGGCAGGCGTGCTTGTGCTGCTCGCGGAAATGGAGAGGAAAAATTAAATTAGGGTTCCTAGAACACACAAACTATATATATGATTGTTCAGATTTGGGCCAAAATACCTATATTGAGCTTCTTTGGGCCTAATACTCGCATGACAGCTCAAATAGTCGGATTCCCCAAAGGGTGGCGGGGGTAAACAGGGAACGTTCCTGTACCCGCTATATCCGTCGGGGATGGATTATTGCTCATTTAGATGCCCGCGGGTAAAAATATGATCACATCCCCATTCCCTAATAGATCAAATACCCGTCGGATATCGGGTATCGGGGGGGCGTTGCCATCTTTAGCATCTTTAGCTGCCATCACTGATGCTCTGTCAAAAACATGGGTGAAGTGCGATAACTGGTCAGGAAACCCTTTCTGTTCCCTCCCTCTTCCATTATTCGGTTCCAAAGAGCCTCCTTTTTTTTCCCTTCCCATGAGCAGCGTGCAGCTGATTACTCTACTACTGCACTTCTTTTTCATGAGGAGATATTATTGCGCGCTTTTGCCCCCCGAAAGACCGAGATTATTGCACACTCGGCTCGTGTTTGGTTGCAGGATAGTGGAGCAGCAGTTCGTGCGTGCCTGCCGCCTCAAAGTGTATATACTAAAAGTGATCGATCATGCATGTTTATGGCCGTTGGGATAGGCCAGCTCGCTGCACCAAATCCAAATCATTGGACGACGACACAGCTTATGATCAGGTGTGTTTGCATTTGTCAAGCTATTATAGAGCAGGTGCGCCTAGAACTTGCAGGCTGTTGCAATGTCCAGCGGCAGAAGGAAGGGCACAGGGAAGCATATGCATGTAGTATAGTATATATATTATCACGTCCCAACTTTCTTCATATCTTACATAGAAAAAGCGAAACTGCTACGCTAACGAATAACCCTTGTCCCGGGATAATGCTCTTATTCATCAGAGCAATTCCCAATAAAACAGCTATCAGGGATCTCAGCTAGTTCGCCTGACAGCCGTTTTATTTGTTCACGGAGATACACACGCGTCAACTGCAAAGACGAAGCCCATTGGTTGGAACGCCACGAGGGTTCGGAGACCAAGCACTGCTTGCTGTCCTGTTTCTCCTTTTTTTTCCTGTTTTTCGGCACGGCTTCGACACTTTTTAGCGAAAGGTTTACTCTCACAATAAATCAGTATAATTGGCCAAATTTTCTCAAAACGAACAGGTAACTAGTAGTACAGTGCCGTGTTATGCGATCGTCGTGGCTTCATATTAAAAAGAACGGAGCAACTGGAATAGTATAGCCTTTGTTTTGATCTGACGCGACGTGCGTACTGTTTACTTTGTTTTAGGCCACATGCCTATATGCGACCACGAAAACAAACGTCACTTCCAGTTGTTGCAACTGCGCCCTAATAAGCAGTAGTTTGGTGATTTGGTCAGACGTGAGCCCAATTGTTTCACGCACATTGACTCTCCATCGGCAAGTTGCTTGCACTACAGTCGCTCACACGCAACGCAACGCAAGCAGCACCACTGCACCAGTATCGTAGGCTTGTACGACGTCTTATACTACCAAAAAACGGGCAGCTCGTATCCGTAGACGTACGTTGGTTTTAGAAGTCAGGAGGGGAGGCCCCTACCTATCCATAGACGAATGTTTTGCAAAACACAGAAGAGACATGTCAGCACCTTTTTCTGCAGTGTCCATTTGCAAAACAGTGCCGGAGGATAATACATATTGACATCCCTCTAAATGAAGATTTTCCTGAAATTGATGATTACTTCAAGGATAGGTTGCAATCCTAGTTTTTTATGGCAGCTGTAATTCTCATTTGTTGGGCTATACGGTCAGCAAGAAATGATCTAATTTTCAAAGGAATTCGATCTAGATTGCTCTTCTTTGTCTCTTTCTTTGTTCCTTAATTTTTTCCGTAAGTCTTTGCCCCTTTTTGTTTTAAATAATAAAGTTTATCTGTAGGGGGCTTCGGCCCCTCCAGTTTCTTAAAAAAACATGTTTCGGCGTGCGCGCAGCTGTTTTCGTGTGTGGTAGTCTATTCAGTCATTTTACCGTGACCTGACCATACAGCTGCTTCGTGTGCACTCTACTCGACTAGTGTGCTAGAAAGAAATGCGGCGTAATGATGTTCAGAGCGATTTGTTCCATGACCATCCGAATGGATAGCTAGCGGTAACCGGCTTCCTTTACAAGGAAAAATTGATGGTAATTATCACTCTACTATTCTACTACTACCGGTGCTTTTAGCTAAACTTCGGATAAGACGGCAAGGACGATAGCGGGGAATAATCCTCCTTTTTGGCTCTCCATGCACGCCAAACGTGACCGGGCTCCGGTACAGTAGTGGTTTAGGTCGAGATATGCTTCAAGTAACGACACGACACGCTACTTGCATGTGATCCCAGGCTCACGCGAATGGCAAGCGGTTATGGCCCTGTTCGTTTGTGTCGTAATCCGTACTTTTTAGCTTGTTTTTAGTTAGAATAGTATTTTTCTCTCACAATAAATCAGTCGGAACAGTGTTTCACTCTATTTTTCCAGCGAAACGAACGGGGTCTATAAAGCAGCTTTCGTTACGGGTCAGTCGCCCCATCTCTGCCGAGCCCCGACGCCAGTCACCGTCGTGTCACGACGATGTTAGTGGCGAGGGTTGCTAGGCCACGACGATCTTGGGCCTCTTCGTTGGTTGGTTTCTGGGCTGATAAGCCCAGCTGGTGCCACGACGATCTTGGGCCTCTTCGCTGGTTGGTTTCTGGGCTGATAAGCCCAGCTGGTGCTGGTTTGTTGTGAGAGAAAAACACTGTTGGTTGACTGATAAGCCCTGGCTGAAACCAACCAGCGAACAGGCTCCTTAGGTGGTGTTTGGATCACTAGTTCAAGAACTAAAATTTAGCTCCTAAAATTTAGCCCCTAAACTTTAGTCCTGCTGGGCTGTTTGGATCTATGGGCTAAACTTTAGTCCTCTAATCTACGATGACTGATTTACCCTCATTTAATTATCCATGCACAGCCATGTATACGAGCGGCAAGGGGTATGGGGCGTTTAGCCCAGTTTAGAGTCTTCTTGAAAATAAAAGATTTTAGTCCAGTTTTTAGCCATTTACTCACTTTTAGCCCCTGTTTGATCTACGTGAAAAAAAACTAAAAGTACAGGTCAAAGTTTTACCGTACGATAATACCGACGACGGCTGCCACCTGTTGCCGACTTGCCGTCGGGATCGGGTAGCTACCCCGGTCGCCGTCTCGTCAGACGGGCGGTGCGTGCTTCCCCTTCACGCGACGACGCTGCAGGCTTCTTCATGGAGCGCGACGTGTCCAAATAGGCAAATAGGCGAAAGGTGTATAGCAGTGACAGATACTAGATTCTGAATCTGTGAAATCTTGACTTTTCCTGCATACATTTACCTGAGGACTGGACTGCGGTGACTTGTAAACAAGAATTGTGAAAGAAACGTGAGCGGGAAGTGGTCCGTGCGATCTCCTCGCCAAATGGACGCGCAATATCCCTGTCGAAAGCCCACAGCGACCAACCCGGCCCACAACTGGTAGGGACATGCCGCTGCGACGTACGGCCCAAGCGGAGCCGACCGCCGTGCCTCAGTGTCGGAGTTCGGTTAACCGAAACGGATCAGTTTGGTTCTTCAGTTAATTTCAGCTAATTCGGTTACATGAGGAGAAGAAGGAACCGATTGATTACTTTAAAAATATGGAACCGAGGAATTTCGGTTTCGGTTCTAACCGATGGAACCGATTTTTTCAGGAACCAGGAAACAACACATTCAATTGCAAATTTCGGCAGCATTTTGTCTGATTTTCATGCAGTCAAAAGGGATAATTTAAACAACAATGCAGCATAAAACAACAGTACAACACATATATATCATTGTTCTCTCAAATATTCAAGCATAGAGCAATATTTAAGCCTACAGTAAAAAAACAAGAGGTCCAACAGCTTAGTTCGTTTATTTCAGGTCAATTCAGTTAACCGAGTGCTGGAACCGAATTAACCGAATAATTTCGGTTTCTGGGAACCTGGAACTGAACCTGGGACCGAATATTTCGGTTTTGGTTACTTCAGTTTTGGTTCCGGTTAGTTTGGTTCGGTTCTCGGTTCTTGGTTTTTCGTGCCCAGGCTTAGCCGTGCCGTCACAGCGGCACCACGATCGAAGCGTTGTTGCGGATGGCATGGGCGCACGGCCGTTCACGCTGCTGGTGCTGGAGCAGCCGAGCCGGCAGGTGGGGCAGGCAAAGAAAGGAGGCACCCCCGTCCGAGCTCCGATCTGATCCGATCCGTTCTCACGGGCGCCCACTGCGTGTGCCGTGTGCGACCGCGCAGCAGCGCAACGGCGAACGGCGAGATCGACGTGGACCACGTCCGCTCGGAACCGCGCTGTCGAGCGATCCCGGTGGGGTGGGTGGCCCAGCCCCGCACCCGTGGCCAGAACAAGGAACAAGGCGGCCCCTGTCCCGTGCCGTCCGGCAGCGCCCGCCGAGTTCGCGTGTCTTCTCGTTGCCTCGCGTTCGCGTACGATAGATGCCTGGGTACGGAGCTAGCTTGGTACGGAGTACTTCGTTTTGCTTTTGCATTATTATTATTATTATTATGCTTTAGTCTGAATCTTTCATTCGTCCTGTTCGCTGTTCGGTTTCTGGGCTGATAAGTCCGGCTGGTGCTGGTTTATTATAAAAGAAAAACACTCTTGGCTGGCTGATAAGTCCTGGCTGAAACCAATGAGCGAACAGGCTGAGATGAGATGATCACAGCCTACACCCCAACCGTTTGTCGATGTGGCTAGGCTACGAGAGAGGATATGTTTGGTTGCCGCTTGCTCTGTTAAAAAGCAGTGACGGATCTAGGATTCAAAACTTATGGCATCGACTTGTTGATTTTAAGCCAATTAACATAATCAACATATAATTGCAAAGTTTATGAAAAAGGGCTAAACTTATTTTGGCAAAAGTCATGGGGCCAAGTGGGCTCACAGCTTATGCCTAAATCCGCCACTGTTAAAAAGTATTTATGTAGATAACTACATAATAGGCCGATAAAATCAATGTCTGCAAATGGCTGTCTATCCTAGGCAAATTTTCAGGCCACCAATCAAACAACTCTAAGGTTAGCTTCAGTAATGTTTAAAAAGCTAGCTCATAGAATATTTCATTGCGTAAAGAGAGAGACCGATAAATTGGCTCTTCGTACAAAGCTAAGTTCACACATTTTCTATGATTTATGCGCCTATTTTTAGAGGAATTTATGCGTCTGTTTGGTTTCCTAGTTTTCCCCTTTCCAGGCTCTATGGAGCCAACTTAGGCCATTTGGCTGAACAGGCCTCCACGTGGACCACGTCCATCCATCCTCCACATTTTACAAGAAATTTGTATTATTTTACTATCTAGAAATTATTAATATGAATATATGACAAGAATTTTCTATACCGTTCCTCTTAATATAAATAAAAATTATAAAGTTATAGGAATAAAAAAATATTCTTGTAAAACTATTGCGTTTCGCTATTTCAGGGGAGAGAAGATAAGTGCAGAAAGCCGTCTCTGCCATCCATGAAATCCACTTTGAAAACGACGCCGGCCCTGAGCCGCCCGTTCATTCCATTCACCTGGACTGAACTGAACAACAGATGGATATATAAACGCGACGCAGTAGCTAGCGCTCGCATGATGGTGCCTCACCAGAAGTCAGAACACGCATGCGCGCACGCACGGGAATAATAAGTACCGAGAAGCTTGCCCGTGATGGCTGTCGGCGAAGACAAGCCTATCGCCTATCGCCTATCGGCCGGCATATAGTATATATCCGAGTCACACGGGCATATCATGGCGACGGTGAATCGCTTCGCTCCCTTTTACAATACGAAATGTTCGTGGGAATTTTCTATCGTAATATAAGGGTGGCCCCTGCAAAAGGACGGGAAAAGCCTTTCTTAGTGGGTCGTCTGATCAATCCAACCAAACTCTCCTGATGCCGATCGTTTTCACATTATGAAAGTCGAAACGTCTCGACGTCGACTGACTGCTTGGAATCTGGTTGTTACTACTCTGCGCCGCAGTTTATGTGGCCATCGTCACAAGCGCAAAACAAATCGAGGAGCCGGCGAGGCTGGCGTGCGTCATTAGGCACACTCAACAGTGCCTCGCCGCATTTGTAGTAGAAAAAAAAACTGGGCGGTTCTTCGCGTGCCCTGACTTGAACCCGTTCAAAGCTGGTTCCATAGCCAACTGGTTGCATTGCATGCATGGCCGGGGCTGAATCCCCAAAACACACAGACATCATAGCTGCCTTTCGTTTCCGTTGCAATGATGTCGCTTTTCAAGCCCCCGTGCCGGCAATGCAGGCATATGCATGCGGCAGCTTCTACTAGGAACGAACCAAGGCGGCCTAACATTTGGACAGCAAAGTTGCGTGCAAGTGCATTTGGTTGATGAGAAAGATACACTACTGTGTGGCCAAGTGCATCAGGCAGGCTTCCCAGATGTCGCTTTGGCGAGATCAGAGGGGGATCGATCGCCGGACCCGCCACCAACTGCAACTGGCCAAAAGAGGCCTCGTCGGACTGCTGCACATGCAGTAGTACACACATGTACTGGTGGAGCAGTCATATGGCGCGGCTAGCAAATGGCAGTATGGCACCTCTTCTTCGTGCCTGTTTTGTTGCACTTCATTTTGTAAAATTTTTCAAGATTCTTCGTCACATCGAATATTTGGACGCATGCATGAAGCATTAAATATAAATAAAAAATAAAACTAATTACACAGTTTAGACGAAATTCACGAGACAAATCTTTTAAGCCTAATTAGATTATGATTGGTCACTAATTGTCAAATAAAACGAAAGTGCTACAGTGCCATTTCGCTAAAAATTTTGTAAACTAAACCAGCCCTTTGAGAAAAAGCTGTGGAGCTGAGGGGCCTTTGTTTGATTGGCCTCTGCGTCCGCTTCCTGACACCATCAAAATAGGCCGAAATTTCATGGGCGGAAAAACGCCTGGAAGGTTTCTACACTGGAAAAAACAGCACGGAGGGAGGATCCCCGAGCCGTCCCGATCACGATCGGTGTCTGTCGCAAATGAACGGCCATCTCGTGTCCGTTCAATTCAAGTGGGACTTGGGCTGGCTGTTTTTGTGCTCGATCATCCACATGAAATGGAGGAGAGGAGCGAGCTCTTGGCCTCTTTGTCTTTTGCAGTTGCAGCTCGTGGTTGGGGAACGTACGGCAGGCGAGAGTCAAGCATGAGAGACCTCTTTACCGGTTCTATTACTAGTATTAATGACATCGCATCACCCAGTGCAGCGGCGACTTGTCGGGAGTCATGTCATGTTCGCTTTATATTTTAGAATAGTATTTTTCTCTCATATCAAATCAGTTAGCAGTAAATATTTTATGATCGTTTATAGCCTGTCGAACAGGATGAAGGATGTTTCGGATTCCGGTCTTTGGGCAGGCATGCGATGAGACTCGGGGGGTATTTGGTTCTTTAGTTGCTTCTAAAATTTATGTCACATCAAATATTTAGATACTAATAAGAAGCATTAAATATAGATTAATTATAAAACCAATTACATAGATGGAGGCTAATTTACGAGACGATTTTTTAAGCTTAATTAATCTGTCATTAGCACATGTTACTGTAGCACAACGGTGTCAAATCATGAACTAATTAGGCTTAAAAGATTCATCTCGCAAATTAGTCGCAAGTTGTGCAATTGGTTTTATAATTAGTCTATATTTAATACTCCATGCATGTGTCCAAACATTCGATGAGACATAAATTTTAGGAGGGACTACAGTAACCAAACAGTCTCCCACGACCCACGACCCAAAATACAAGACTCATTTGTCCTTTGAATAACGCTACAGACAAAGGGTTCAATATCTATTTTTGTCTTATCCAATAACCAGACCTAAAAGACCTTCTGTAAATGGGTCTACAGGAGAGAGGATACTTAGATTTAGATTATGCCTCTCTCGACACCTAAAATAAGTCTTCTATATAGGTATTCTGTTGAAGGCTATACGTATTATGTTGGAAATTTATTTTAGGTTTAGGTTTAGCGATGGGTCTTTCGTTGCAGACGGCATGAGAAGCCTATAACGAGGCTGGCCTGCCTGGCGGACCGGCTCGTAGGCTGTTTGGTAGTTGGCAGGCACCAGGCAGGCGTACAATTATTGGTCCATGCCCTGACAGCGCCAGCATCACACACCACCGACCACCATATCAGATTGTACGTAGTATCAGATTGAGCAGCGCAGCATTGGTGCCTCTACTACTGAAGAACTACTACAGGTGATCCTACTCGTCCCTCTCGTGTCATGGTCATGCCACTGGTCATGGTCTCATGGTTCTCTTTCTTTCTTCTTTTCTTTTTTTAAATACCTTCACTTTCAGAGGAGCTAGTGTTGGAGCACGCGTGTGCGGAAGGAAGTCGACGCCCTCTCCCTGGTGACCCCGACGCTTGTCCAACGACGCTTTAACGCGGTCTGTTTCGGATTAGCCTCCCAGATCGCGAATTAAAAGCGCCGCCATCCGAATCCGATCCACTGCTGCGCGGCTGAAACGGAGAGGCGAAATCTCAGCGCGCGACCGGCCGGCAGACGCATGCAGCCTGCATGGACCGGCGGCCAATAATCGTCGTGTCCTGTCCAACTCAACTCCTGACGAGTGATGGGTGCCTCTCAAACGGCCGAAAAACTGTGTGCGCAACGGGAGAAATGGAGAGCCCCTGCTGCTGACTGACTGCTGGTGCGGTGGCCACTTCCCCCCCTGCGGCCCTGCTGCGATATTCGCTGCAGTTTCGGAGCCCTTTCACGCCGCCGAGGGGGCGGCACTGGCGCGCCTCCTGTCCGTGACCACTCCTCACTCACCCGTCGGACGGAGGACCCTGCGAAGACTCGGGAACGAAAAGATGCGCAGGAAGTGATGGCCATGCTGCGGCTCGGCTACGAGCCGGTCGTCCATCCAACCGGGGGCCGGCCCTGGAGATCGAGAGTTTGAGACATCGCGAGGGCCACACCTGCTGCCAAGCCCGCGTCCCTAGTGGTTTTTTCCTGGCGTCGACGCATCGACCACCGTGTGTTCTAACTTCTGACGACCAGGGGGCCAGGGGTATCGCTGGTTCCGTAGTACTGTAGGTGCCATAGGTTCTAGAAGGTGCTGCAGTAGGTCCCAGCACTCGAATTTTTTGGCCGTCAGATAAAAAATCGAGGGCTCATACGAAACGAGTACTTTCTCTATACCTTCCTTCCCATTCCTCATCCACTGCTCGAGTGCTCGTACATGACCGTCCGCAGCTCGTATGTGCCGCTCGTCACCGTGTCCCTGCGCCGCCCTCTACCAGGCCTGCTGCTAAAATGGTGAATCCGTCGTGACTCCTTTCGGGCCCATTTGGTACACCTCCGGTTCAACCAAAAGGGTTATGGCTTTACTTGCAGATTCAGTTGCGGAGCTGAATCAGTTTTTTTAGACCGTTTGGTAAAACGGCTTCGTTTGCTAGTCTAAAATGACGAAATGTCCATAATACCCCTCTTTTTTTTTCTTTTTTCTTTTTCTATTTTCTTTTCTTTTCTTTTCCAACGTTATCTAGTCCCCCACACCGTCGTAGCCATACGCAGTCCCACCGCATCCGCATGACTGCATCTCCTTCAACCTTATCTCCTCATCATGCGCCCGCACTCTCCTTCTCAATCTCAATCGGCGCCGCCAGGAAGTGCGCCGCGGCTCGGCTGGTCTCTGTCGGGGCCCCTTTCCTCCTCGCCGCGCGGTCGTGCTCCACGCCTCAACCTCGCGTCGCTCTAACACCAAAGCGAGCGCATGCCAGCGTGCCTCCAGACAGCTGCATGCCCCCGGACAACTGTGCCCGCGCAGCCCGGCCTGGCGGATCCTTCTCGATGGCCGGTGGCTGCACCGGCGACAATGCCCCGTCTTCCCCGCGCACGCTGAGGGGCAAACTTGCCCAGGGCCCGCGCATCTAAGCAGGAGCCGAGGGAAGCTAGTTTTTTCGGCTCCATCTGTCATCTTCACTCCCTCTCCGCGTAAATCACGGGACTTTCGGAGCTCCTGGAGCCGGTCCGGGAGCGCTACCAAATGGGGCTTGGGTCCATATGGGCCGCAATTCGTCCAAGGGCGGCCTTGACGAAGCACTTGCAAATCATAACGGGTGGATGGGCTCGAACCGTGAATTCTTTTTCCTTCTTTCCTGTTTTTTTATAACGGTGATTCTAGTGCTCGAATGTCCGGCGCGCGGAGTGCGTTTGAAAGTCGGTTCCTTCCCAAAGCCCCCCCCCCCCCCGCGCGCGCGAAATAGAACGAACCCCCCCTCCCCCCGCGTATAGAACGGAACAGAACGGTACCCGTCCCTGTCCTCCACTCCCCACCGTACCCTTGTCCCTCGTTCCCAACGCACCCCGTTCTCCCACCGCGCAACACTTCAAGTACAACATTGCAAACATATAGAAAAACTATGCAGTGCGACATCGGGATATAAATACTGCAACACCGCAAAATATGTAGTGCAACATTGAAAAGCATGCACGGTAACAACGAAAAAATATGTACTGCAACATCGGAAAAAGTGCTGCAATATCGAGAAACATGTACTGCAACATCGAAAACACATGTAAAGCAACATCGTAAAACAGGTACTGCAACATCGAAAAAATATGTACTGCAACATCGAAAAAATATGTGCTACAACATCGAAAAATTATGTACTGCAACATCTTAAACAGTAGTACTACAACATCGCAAAAACATTTTTTGCAACGACAAAAAAAAATCCCATTGCAACATTCAAAAATCATTTGTTGCAACATAAAAAAACACATTGCAACGCGAGAGAAACAGCAAAAAAAAAAAAAGAGTACAAAACAGCCCCTGGCTCATCACCTTCGAGCTCGCCGGAGGAAGGAGGGGAATAGAACCCTAGAGCTTGCCAGAACCCAAGCCACCGCCGCGTCTCTCGGATCCAGAGGAGGAGGAGGAGGTCTCGGATCCAAAGAATAACGGACCTACCTCGTCGGAGCCGCCGCCGTTGTCAGTGGGGGTTGCATGGATGTCGAGAAGGGAGGGAGGAAGAGGCAGCAGCGACCTGGCACGCGGGGCGTGGCGTCCGTCCCGGGGGCGGCCAGGAGAACGACGTGCGGCGCGGCTGAGTGGATGTGGAGGAGCGGAGCGAACGAGTGGGCGCGGGAAATCACGGGATAGGACAAGGAGTCGGTAGACGCGCTCAGTCGTTTCGTGTGCGGATCCATCCGGACGGAGCCGACTATCGAAAACAGAAGCCGTGAGCCATTTGGGTGCATTGCATACACGATCAAGCTATGCATGGCACACACGTGTTCAAGTTCTGGAGGAACTCGGTTCCACGTGGCCGCAGCTCAGTACAGATGGCACGACACGTTACCACAGGCCACGTTATTAAAGCAAGGTACCCACCGGCGAGCACCGTATCGACCGGACGACGGACGCCGCCACGCCGGGAGCATCGGAGCGCAATCATGTCAGGCGCGCAAGGAGCTCAGCCGAAGGGCGCCTTCACGGCGACCACCTACACGTCGGCGCCTGCGACCACGGGTGGCGGCGTTGCCCAGGGCCAGGAGAGACGGCAGACTCGGCGGACGGAGCTCCGATCTGGCTTGGACGAGCGCGGGCTGCCTGTCAGGAACCTGGAGGACACGGTCGAGGATGCCGCGGGCAAGGGCGGCCCGGTGTTCGGCGCCGGCACGGAGGACGGGAAGCAGGATCTCGGCGTCACCGGCACCGGCTGATGCTAGCCGTGATGTGCTTCTCGTGCTCAGTTTACTAGCGAGTCAACAAGTGAAAGTATAATGTGTCGTGTAAACTGTGATTAATCATGTAACAACTGCAAGCAACGGAATAATATTTCAGAATGGATATTACCACACAGTTGTTACACAACCTGCGCACTGATACAGTTCTTGCTTCGGACGCTAAAAAGGTAACGAAATACTAAGTAGCAGGATCAATTCAGACAACAAACTTTCAATCGTTTTATAAAAAAAAAAGAAGGAAAGAGAAAAAGATGAACATGCGTACACTTTCGGAGAAAAGAAAAACGAAAGCCACCGGCACTAGAACTCTTCGACGAAGGTTACCGAGAAGGTGAAACTCATGAGAACCTATAGGGATTTCATACAGGTCCAAGCAGGATTTCATCTTTTTGTACACTGTTATGTGTTGATCATTCTGTGATCTGGGACGCAGAGAGGATTCACCCATGTTGACGCCCTTGCCATGGATACAGGAAGGCGTGCACCTCTTTCTCTCTCTGTCTCTCTAGAGGAGCTTCAGCATCTTCAGCCGTTCCTCGTGCTCCGGATCAAGCTTCGGCGCCGTGTAGTTGCCGTGAAGGTCTTCCACCACGTATTCCTGCATAACATAAGTGCAAGGTTCAGCTACCTTGAAAAAGAAAAAAAATTAAGATCCTCACATCACTGACGTACTCGAACGCTTATAATTTGAATGGATCAATTGAATATGCACATTGCTTGCCCTTGATATTAAGAATACTGATCTATAATAGAGGGAAGTTGCTTGCCTTTGTCAACTCCCTTTTGGTCAGGATGTGATAATGCCTCTGCCAGATCCTCTGGACCGCCATGGTTGCAGCGAGGAAGCCGTAGGCGATGCCAAGGATAGCAAATACAACGATGAAAACCAAAACCAGGGCAAAGCATGCCTCCAAGGAAGCAGGCAGGCAGTCCAGGATGCCCCAACCATAGCAGCAGTTCCGGCACCCAGCCAGGCATGGATCCTGGTTGTCGTTGAAGGATGAGCAGTGTACTATCAGCCCGAAAAATCCAAGGAGCATAAAGAAAACCACAACACCTGCATTTCAAACATACAGTCAGTTTTCTATCAGAGGCATAATAAGTTCCTCTGTAAATAACCAAAATGCACACATCAACTATAATACGGATGCATCATGATTCATGACAATGGATAGGAAAACAGACAATTTGCCTACCTATGCAATAGTAGAATGGTATGGGGTGCTTTGACAAGAAGCGGTCCCAACCATCGCTGAAACTGTTCCGGAAACTTCCATCCCTGTCTAGAAAGTATGCAATCGCACCGATAATAGCAATAGTCTGCAACAATGAAAAACAATGTGATTAAGTAATTTTCACTTGCTAAAATTTTGATAGCAAAACACATTGTCCTATGGCATTGCATCATGTTTCTACAACTATGTATCTCTTTTACAAATATTCACCATATAACTTATACCCAAGAGTCGAGTGAAGCAGCAAACAAATTCGATTCATGACTTCATTATTAAACTGAACAAGTAGACATGATGAGATGAATTATATTTATGGAATTAATAGCAATTCAAATGTAGTAACATGATATAGGTTGCAATAGGATGAATCACAATTTATACCCAGGAGTTGAGTGAAACAGCAAACAGATTCGATTTCACTACTTCTAATTATTTTACTGAACAAGTAGAAAGAATGAAATAGATTATACTTAAGGCATAGAACAACGTTTCAAATGTAGTAACATGATATGAGTTGCATAGGATGAATCATAACGTGAGCGTCTCAAAAGTAAAGCTATCAGATTCATTTTGTGAAAGAAGCACATGCGTAACTTAAGTGCTTTGAAATGTTAAAGACTTACAAGCTGTACAGCAAGAAAGACGAGGAGAACATCCCTTGCAACAAAGATCCTGAACTTCATTTTACGCCATGAGTTATCCTCCCAGGTCTCGACTTGAAGATGAAACTGAGCTTTGCAAGTTGTGCAGTGTGCAAATGCAAATCCTTCCTAAAAAGCATGAAATATCAAAATCAGAACTAGTACATAACTTTATTCTCCATTGATTCCACATAAATAGAAGACAACTTAATGAAGATAGCAGTTAAGATACTGTACTTGAATACCCATAACATCTAACTAGGAAATCAGTGCGAAGAGAATCACTGAAGGCCAATAAGGAGCACAAGTGCAAGCATAACTTTAATAGAAGGTTTAGTGCAGCTAGACTTTACGTGGCACAGAAATGGCAGCCAAGACTCTGCATTCTACAGTTTAACCTCCAGATCAAGCTGAAAAAAAAGATAGCTTGAAGAGCAGTACACACCAAAATTCTGATTGTGATGACATCTTTGCAATGTCAGAATCTGCCATTTGAAAGAAAAAAAATGGTTAATGAAGAAAAAGGCTTGGGTTCTTGTGCATTGCAGGAGCACAATCATCTACTACCACCAGAGGAAAACAAAACCTAAAATCTATGCAGCATTGCTATTTCCTGCTCATTCTACAATACAACATGACCTGATCAATGATAGCTGCATTACTCTCCATATAAAACTTCAACTAGCCCACCACTGCTTTGTGCAGGTTTCTATGTAATATGTTCCCTCTATCCCACACTAAAGTCTTCATGTACAATTACCAAACTAAAGATATTTATTGTTGACAATACAATCGAAAAGCACACAGCATGTCCTTGAAGGAAATTGGCATGGAAGATGTTAGGAAAGCACTGGGTGTACCTTAACAGACCGCCAGTGATCAAGACAAGAACGATGAACGAACTGCTGAGTTCCCTTGCACATGCAAGGTGATATTAGCTCATCACCTGCAAAAACATTAAAAGAATCAATGGAATCACAAGGTTTACAGTTACATCATTGGTTGGTTGGATAGGGAAATAAAACTCACCCAACAAATATATTGTATCCTAAGCATTTCTACAGGTACAATTACCCAAAACAAAATGTTAGCCCAATACACATCCTGAATCCTGATACACAGGCAATTCATTTCATTTTATTCACACACCAAGGCTGAATTACAAATTGGTTGTTGTTCAACAAGAGCAAACTAATATTTATTCCTTGTAAGTGGCTGACAGGACTCAGATGTCACAACAGCATTGCAGATATTATCCAGGGTAGTCATTAAATCAGTTACGTCAAGGAAAATGCTGATAGCCTAAGAAGACAGGTTTTGATTTCTATCTAATAGCATAGGGAATGCAAAAAAAACTTATGCAACCTAGTCAGTTGTGCATCTTGCTTATTCTCCTAGTTAAGGCTTAATGCTTGTGGTATCTGGGTGCAGAACTTCAGATCAGATATCATTCCTGTTCCTATTTTGTTGGATGTATCCTGTGACCAAGCCATATCATATTCTATTAGTCACACAATAAATGCAGTGCAGAGAATTTTGTTAGACCAATAGACAAGGTAAGCAAAATATCATGAGTATTCTTCTTTTTCATCTTGCTACAACCGCACAGAAGATTAACACCAGACAAAAGCATTCCTGAATTGAAATAAAGTGAACTAACAGGCATAACGAAAATGCACTGAGGTAGCTCATTGGGACCATTACCTATCTCAGACTCAGCCTCAAGGCAAATGCGGCAGCACGCAGCAGAAGAGCCGTCGGTCTCTTCATCCCCAATCTCCGGCGGGCTCACAGTTGCTGGCTGTGGCGGTGACAGCTCCACCGATGACTGAGACTCCCTGTTCTCCCTCCCAAGAAGAGGGTCCAAGTCATTTGGGACCACCTCTTCCAGTTCCTGGTTCCTAACCATTCCGAGGCCGTTCTTTTCTTCTTCTAGTTTTCACTGCAACAACTTCAATCACCACAACAGTCAAGAAATATAAAATGTGAATTAAGTACAGTTTCAGCAGGGGCACAGCAAAGAAGCCATATGGAGCAAGAAAATTTGAAAGCCAAGGCGCTGAAGTTATAGGTCCAACCAAGTTGAAACTGACTAAGAGATTAGGTGCATGGAGAATTGCACTTGTACAAGACTTGGTCGGAGTACTACTGACCGGCCAAAATTTTCCATGAGAAACGGTCAAGTTTTAGCCAAAATTACAATGAAAAAACAAGGAAGCCATGGAGTCCATACCATAGACGAAGGAAATGGTCCGAATGCACCCCCCCCCCCCCCCCCCCCCACCCCAATCTCTCCTCAAAAAGGGAGGGAGAATAAGAAATTATCAACAACTGCAATTAAACTTCGATCTCAAAGAGCACTTGCGCCCTACTGAAAACGATTTGCGCGAGAAGCCCAAGGTTCCGCCACTAAAATGCCACCGATCTCCGACGAACAAAAATAAACGCAACACAGAAGACGACGAAACTTACCGAGAGTAACCGCGTTCCGGCTATGAGAAACAAGCGAACAGGGCGACGAATCAGCAGCGGGAGGGAGCGAACGAAATCAAGCCCGTCACCGAAGCACGACTCCTCTGCCGCCCTAGGGTTCGGGGGATTCGAGAATTTTTCGTGGGGGAGCAGCGAGGGCAAGGAAGCGGGGCGAGCGGGCGGAAGTAATAATACCAGACGTGTAGGTGGCGATCGAGAAAGCGGTCGAAATTCCCGAGGGGAACGGCGCCAGGAGCAGTCAGAAAAAAAATTATTGCATAAATTTAGGGAGTAAATGGGAATTTTACACTTATGGGAGTGGGCTTTGCTAGAATGCCCTTAAGTTTGTGGGTTTCGTCAGAATGCCCTTATAAAAATGTGTTTCATACTATTTTGTTATTTCGTGTTTTTTTCAGCTTTATAAATTTCTGACTCCATCTTTTTGCCAAGGCGTGACCGTTTTACCCCTGTCCGCGACTGGGGAAAGCGAGCAAATACAATCGAATAGAATCGAGCAGAGAGAGAAGTGCGGGCGGTGGTGCTGCTCGCCGCCGGACACAGAGAGAGACGGTGGGAGACAGAGAGGGGCTTGAACGGTGGAGCTACTCATCGCTGAGCAGAGCATCTGGGAGAGCGGTCGGTTGCTGGACCTGGGCGCTTGGGCGAGTGCCCACCAAGACCGAGCGCTGCTCTAGTGCTGGGAGCACGCGGCTCGTGTTGCTCGGCCTCCCACGAAGAACAAGCAGGAAAAAAACGAAGAACAACAGGTGCTGCTTGCCTACTGCACATGAGTGATCGGGCCTGCTAGCCAAGGACGAGTGGCGCACTACACTGGCCCTGTTGTCCGACCCTGTGTGCAAGCAGAAAAACAGGAGACCGAGCCTTCAAGAACAGAAAAAGGGCGACAACAAAATCGACGAAATCTGACTCAAAACTCTATGATTCACTCCCAAATTTTGCGAGAAATTCAACTACCTACAAACTCATCCCCAACAAATCATCTCTTGGGATTAACCCAAACTCCGAAAAATCTAGAACAGGAAACCAATGGCCACAAAATCGACGAAAAACTAGACCAAATCAAAACAAATCGCAACCAAACTTTTCACAGGCTATCACAAGAGAGTTGGTGAGCATACTCTAAGAGATCATCGCCCAATTTAAACCCAAACTCCGAGAAAATTAGATCACGAAAAACTCTGGAAAAACAAAATTCGTTCAATTTCTTCGTGCTCGACTCGATTCAATCAAATTCACTTAAGGGGTAGTATCAACTCATGTCATAGCATGAATCTGAGCAAAAAAGAACGAACCAAACCGGTCTCAAAATGAAGAATCGAAGCAAGAACGGGGGAGGAAAAAACTGAGAAAAAAGCTACAAAAATAATCCCTAGAACACGAATTGGTAGTGTCATTGCCAGTTGGTGCCGTCCTTTCACAGATAAACATGGAGAAGGCAAACATTGGAACAACAAGCATTCTAGGCCAAACCCTAGAACATGAATCAAAGTCATCGAAGGGACGAATCAGAGAGGCAAAAGCAAAATCCCAAAACAAGAGGAAACGGGAGCACCTGAGACTGCTCTGTGCCAACCGCGGCACCGCCAAGACCCACCGGCACCGGGCACAGGCACCATGAGCGACCACAGCAGGACAAAGGGAGAGGGGGGAAGATGAAGACGACGGGCTTGCAAGACCATGGCTTTGCCCTGCCATACGCCGGCCGTGCCACGGCCCGGTGGTAAATCAAGACAGAGGGAGAGGGAGAGGGGAGGGGGCCGCCCACGCTGCGCCACCTCGGGAGAGAGAGAGAGGGAGAGAGGAAGGGGAGGCGATGGGAGCGAGAGAACGAGAAGGCAGGGGTCAATGAGCTCAGGGGTAAAATGGTCAGTTTAGGTTAAAATTTTGGATGAAAAATATTAAAAATTGACTTAAATCTTAAAATTGTATTATAACGTGTTGGACTTGTTTCGTAAGGGCATTTCTGTAAAGCCCACAAACTTGATGGCATTTGGGCGAAGCCCACCTGCCTTGAGGGCAAATTTCCAATTTTCTTAAATTTAGGAGGATTCGAGGCTCTCCCATTCGTTAGAAAGAAAACTATTGCGTAAATTTAGGACTTCCCTCTGTCCCGCAATATCTGTTAGGCCTAGACAACGATGAGCCCAACCAGACCTACCATCCCATAGGAGATACCGTGGATTCGCGAGGAAGATGTCACATCCGTTGGAATGCGAAGACCTACGAGGAAGAGGAGGGGGAGGTGGGCTACGGACTCCAAAAAGCAGCTACCATCGCTGGCCGATGGCGAGGGAGGCGACGCTAGCGCCGTTTGCTAGGAGGAGGCATGCGCACGGGTTATGTCACAGAACCAACCAATTTATAAGAGCACAAGTACAAAAATAATCGCCGAAATGATCAAATTCTCGAACGTGAGCCCATATAAACCCGGTAGTCAACTGAAATCTCGAAGGATTTCAAACTAACTTGCATACAACCAAGATCACAGTATTCAACATAACATATCGTACGTTACAACATTTCACAGACATTCGCAAATAGATTACATCATCACAGAGTCATCATTATTACAAAACAAGTCTTGTAAAACATGCGGAAGCAAATAGTTTAACTTACACACCCGAGTTCAAATACAAATACTGGTTCACTGATCATGATCCCGCAAAAGCATTCAGATAAGAGAAATGGAGATCATGCCCATGATCTAGTCTTCATCATCCATCGGGTGGAGACAATACTTACAGAATCCCTGATATAGAAGGTCATCTGCAACAAGAGGGAATAAACCCTGAGTACGAGAATGTACTCAGCTAGACTTACCCGTCGAAAACCAAAACAATTGACACCAAGGTTAATGTAGTGGATCTGGCTGACACTTTCTTTTTGTGGAAGAGCATAAGTAATAAGATCAACTCTTAACCTGACTAGCAGTGACTTTTAGCCATTAACCTATCATCTATATTAGCACCTGTACTAAGCAATCATTTTTATTAGGGTGCAAACATTAATAACCATAGCAGGTATTCATTGTGGCAACCTTATCATCATCATCCATTTAACCATATCGTTAAATTAATTGAATCTACGTTGCCGCTGCTCAGTCAAGTTCTCACTATCCGGAAGAGACAGCGATTCGAATCGATTCCTTTCTAGCTGGAGGGTTATTCGTAACACAAACCCTGCTTCCCCCGTTAGGGTCGCAAACAAGTCACCTTTGGTACAACTCAGGAGAAAAATAAAAGAAAAGACGCGGGTCCGGGCTGCCCTGCATTTTTAAAGAACCACTCTGCCAGGAAGTGCAGGATTTTAAGCACATGACTCCCCTTGGACTTATGCCAATGATTCTCCGCACATCCTTACTACTTCCAAAATGCATCCAACCCCCATGGATCCCGGCCTGAGTTGAGCTACTCGGCTTCGCGGTCGAAATGACTTATTCGGCCAGCTAAGTGTTAGGCTGCGTTCAACATGACATGAGGATGTACAGCGTATCGGTCCTTAAACGACGCAGACGGAGTCACTATGTTCAAACCTACACAAGACTCCCCGGTCTTAATTCATTATTCACATGGTTCTTTTCCACGATAGCAAATATAGCCAACCGTGATCCACCTCATCCTAAAGCTCGCAGGTGACAGGAAATCACCTGACTTCTACCGCACTAAGCATGGCTAAGCATTTAACCCGTTCCTGAACTTAAATAGGATTCCAGTGCGATATCTGGACAAGGATGGATATATAATGCAATAATTGGTTCCAACCAATTCCTATACTTAATGCATCATCAACGAATAAAAGATACGCAATGTATTTGTGAAAACATGGGAGGCTTAATATGCTCCGGGGCTTGCCTTTCAGGAAAGAGGAAGGCTGGTGGTCAGGGCACTCGGGCAACTCCTCTGCGGTGGTTGCTTCGTCGGCTTCCTGCACCTCGGGCTCCTCCTCCTGGTTGGCTCCCTCGAACTCCAGCAATGTCACTCCTTCTGGCACACCTATTGCATGAATGCGCAAGATAAATATCATGGATGCATATGAACGAATGTCAGGGATGCTCGGGGAATGCACATGTTCGCTGTAGTCTGCATATTCCAACTTAAGCCCTATTCAAATCACTTTACTTACCAAGTTTATACAACCTAATGTATAATTGCTCATCTTCAGTTAATGACCTAGCACCTGCACCTAAGCATATTCTCAAGTTAGGCTAACCCCTAAACAATCAACGGAAACATTGCAACAATCATACACTCAAGCATTTGTATTTCAGCAAAATGAAGACTATGTAGCGGTACAGTAAACTAGCCATAACTGGAGTTTTATAAATCCAAATGACATGCAACAAGACAATTTGGAAAGATTATGAAATTGTCTACAATTCATTTTAGACCTCTAAGCATGATTCCAACCTTTACCAGGTTGAATTCTTTAGTCAACAGAACTCTATCCTCACAAGACAGAGAGTAAGCAAAACTGTAACCTAACTTTAAACAGCTGTAGTTCCTAAACTACTAGGCTAAATGCCATCAAATTTTTATAGGAGCTAGATACATAAATTATCTATAACTTTTATATTCACCACATTCACAGCAACCCAAAATATCATGGGGAACTTTCTAAAGTCCCCAGATCTGTCTAGAGGGACATAATGCAAACGAAATAATTATTAACTTATGATGTAAACACATAATTGGATAAAACTAACTCTACTCACTTATTACACATATCACAAAAACACCAGAAAGTAGGGTGTTCATCACCAAAACATTTCTTTTAATACCTTTCTTAATTTATTTAATTAATTAGGGAGAATGGTAAACATATAGGAAAGCTACACCATTAAATCTACAAAAATTATAGTAGATACTACATGCTCTAAGTAGACTACCATAAAAATTTCACACCATTTGAGCAAGTAAAACAGCCTACACAAAAATGTTAAGTCATAATGGCTTAAAATGGCATAATTAGGAAACCTTAGTGAAAAGTGTCAAGGAATAGATTTCATATTTTTCCTAGCATCCTTAAGGTACTAGGATACTACTCACAAAGTTTCATGGTCATAGGATTCCTAGATAATTTATAAAAATTCACTCAAGTATCAAACAATGATAAAAGGAAAATCTATAACTCAAAAACCCTACATACAATGACTCTCAAATTTTAACCAGAGCTTCTGCTAAGCAAGACTAGCTTACCCACAAAATTTCATAGTTTTTTGATCACAGAAACTCAAGATATAATTCAAACAACTTTGCATGCATTTGAAAACACATTTCAAGTTCCTATTTAATTCATCCAAAATTTCTACATCATATGCTCATATCATATTTTTCTTAAATACTAGACCTCACTGTGAGTCTAACAAAATTTGAATCACACCATTTGGATCTACACATTTGGAGTTACAAAATTTATAAAACAGCATTCAAAACTAGAAATTTGAACTATCCTTTTGAACAAATAGTCACTGACGCGTGGGGCCCACGTGTCAGCTGGACCCGCTTATCAGTGAGACGAAAACAGGGGAGGCGCACGCGACGGCGCGACAGCGGTGGAGCTCGCTGACGGTGACTCCTCCGGTGATACCAAGGACACTGGCGTGATCTCCATGATGAGGTGATTCTATTGGTGCTACCGGTGAGACCTAAGACCTGGCGGAGGTGGCTCGTCGCTGGTGATGGCGGCACGACAAAGCTCCAGCGACAGCGAGCCATGGCTGCCTCAACCAAGCTTGGTACGAGCTTCAGGAGGTCACTACTGTGCTACCCAAGCAAAGAAAAGAGGACGGGAAAGCCTCGGTGGTAGTTGGCCGCGTAGAGCTCCAACTCCGGCGAGACCCCGTCATGGCGGGCGGTGGTGGAAACGGCCAATGCGCCCTTACCAAGACCCAATCGGCTTGGCAAAGAGGTGGAGGAGGTAGAGGAGGACACGGTGGAGCTATGGTGAAGATGTAGTTTGCATTTTTGCGGTGGCGAGCAAGCACGAGCTCGTTGGAGTTGCTACGGCTGTTGCTGCGAAGCTTCGGGCGAGCGGAGGAAATGGAAAAATGAAATGGCGAGCACGTCAGGCAGGCAGGCGCGAGTTCAAGTCGTGGCCAGCAGCGCCAGGATGGCCGTGGCGCGTGGCCTGCGCATCAAGCGACCGGCGACGAGTGTCCCCCCACGCGGCGGTAGTTTTCTGAACCCGGTCGGCACTATAGCGTGTCTGAAACTCGATTCAGTTTCCAAAGGAATCGACTGACAGGCGAAGTTTGATAGTGATTAACTCCTAATCCGTGATGATATAGCTCAAGGTATAATTGACAAAGTTGAACATCTACATGTGAACTACAACTTTTACAATTGGAGCTCGAGCTAGTTTGGCTTTATTTGGGAGATACACTGCGCTAAACATCAGTACATGGAACTGAAACATGCTTTGTGACTTGGAAAATTTTCAGAGTTACAAAATAGATCTCAAAACTGACTTGTGGGTCCTTTTTGAACATGTTGTGCACATTTTCATGACTTGGCTTCTGAACAAAGTTTGTTCCTTATAAAATTTGCTACAACTTTGCTTTAGGTAGCTCAGACATGCAAACAATCGAAGCTACACTTTTTAAACAGTCAAACAAAATGGTTTAGTGGTCAAAACAAGTCAAACCACTTTTTGAAATCCTATTTTGGCAACATGATCAATATGAACAATGTTCCAAATGACATTCTAGGTGTCACTAAGTTGTTTAAAAGAATTATTAGCCACACCATACCTTGGTCACACAAGAATCAAGCATTGTATGTACTGAAACAATGAAAAACACATGAAATGTTACAATTGTTTCATAGTCATGTTTCACATGTTTCATGATCTTGTTGCATAGTACTAACTAACCATATTTCACTAAAGTGAGTTGCACATGTTGCACTTAAGTGTTGCACACTTTTCATTTCATACAAGAAACAACACACATGAAATATGCAACATGTTGCAATGTTTCAAAATCATGTTTCATGTGATATAAGCTTATGAATGAATGAATGATGCTCATGTTCATGAAATGCAAGTGTAAATGTGGAAGCCAAACACCTGGGGTGTTACAGCCCTCCCCCTTATAAAAATCTCATCTCGAGATTTAAAAAGCGTACCATTGTTGATAGAATTCCTTATAACCATCCCTCAAATAATCTTCCCTTTCCCACGTTGCATCGCGTTCACTACCCTGATCACTCCACATGACTTTGTAAAACTTGACCACCCGACTCTGAGTCACTCGCTCACAAGTGTCAATCACTCGGTCTGGCTTTTCTTCAAAGGTCAAATCTAATTTTAACTCGATATCTCCCAATAGAACTCTCTCTTCAGGGACGCGAAGACATTTCTTCAATTGGGATACATGAAAGACATTGAAGATAGCACTCATCTTAGGAGGTAATTGAATCTTGTACGCCACCTTACCACTTTGTCCAATGATTTCAAAG
This sequence comes from Miscanthus floridulus, assembly GCF_019320115.1. Lineage (NCBI taxonomy): Eukaryota > Viridiplantae > Streptophyta > Magnoliopsida > Poales > Poaceae > Miscanthus > Miscanthus floridulus. The sequence goes on from NC_089581.1 coordinate 22,078,907, forward strand.
CGACCAACATATCTCGGCGCAAGCTTTCGCTTCACACCAAAGCATTGGACACTCTTCATAGGTGAGACTTTTAGATAAACAAAGTCTCCAACTTCAAACTCAATAGGTTTTCTACGTCGATCAGCATAACTTTTCTGCCTAGCTTGAGCTACGGCCATGTGGGTTTGGATAGTACAGACTTGTTCTTCGGCTTCTTGAACAAAATCAATTCCATAATATCTCCTTTCACCGGCTTCTACCCAGTTCAACGGGGTTCTACACTTCTGGCCATACAAAGCTTCAAACGGTGCCATCTTGATACTCTCTTGATAACTGTTATTGTACGAGAATTCAGCTAGAGGCAACCATTTTTCCCATGAGCCCTTAGCCGAGATGACACATGCTCTCAACATATCTTCTAAGATCTGATTCACTCATTCAGTTTGCCCATTGGTTTGCGGATGATAGGCAGAACTTCTTACTAGCTTAGTTCCTAATAATCCATGTAAGTGCTCCCAAGAGCGAGCAATGAACTATGGTCCTCTATCCGAGACAATAGTACGAGGGATCCCATGAAGTCGGACTATCTGAATAAAGTACAACTCCACATAGTCGGTTGGACGAAAATCTATGCGGACAGGAATGAAGTGTGCAGACTTGGTCAGTCGGTCCACAATCACCCAAATGGAGTTAAAATTCCTCTGAGTAGTAGGGAGTCTGTCGACAGAATATGCTCGGTAGTCCACCGAGGGGTATCCCGTGATGGTAGATTTGTCGGTGGGGATGCGCGTAATTAGGAACCAGATGGTGACACAAGGCACAGAGATAGCGATTTAGACAGGTTCAGGCCGTCTGATCGACGTAATACCCTACGTCCTGTGTCTTTGGTGTATTGTATTGAATATATGATATCGAGTAGAGAACCCCTGCCTCTCCTTATATACTCTGGAGGGGTAGGGTTACAAGTAAAATATCCTATTTGGTACTATATAATGTCTTGCGGTGCACGCCGAGCAGCGCCGTGCATGCCTTGATCTTGTGGGCCGGGCCACCTCCGATGGTGCGGCCCATGTCTTGGGGGCCATACCCCCATAGAGTCCAACAATAAAATCCATACTTATCTCCTCCCATTTCCAACCTAGAATAGAGAGTGGCTAAAGTAATCCAGCTTTCATGTGCATAGCCTTAACCCGACAACAAGTGTCACACCTAGCCACATAAGTGGCTATCTCTTTCTTCATTTTGGTCCACCAAAAGCGAGGCTTCAAATCATGATACATTTTGCTACTACCAGGATGAATAGATAATTTAGAGGAATGGGCTTCAGATATGATTTGATTTCTAAGCTCTCTATCCTTCGGAACCACCAACCTATCCTTGAACCATAACACACCATCCTCATCCACTTGAAAATGTTTAGTTTCTTGCTCTTTCATGCACTTGATGTGGAACACACCTGCATCTGTCTTCTGTAGCTCGATAATTTGACTCTGTAGAGTACAACTGACAGTGATGTTGTGAAGGACTGCAGGATGAAGGAGCTTTGACAAATGAACATCACTCTCAATCAATGAGTGGCAATGAGACTTCTTGCTTAAGGCATCCGCTACGACGTTTGCCTTGCCAGGGTGATAGTGCACTTGGAGGTTATAATCCTTGATCAAATCGAGCCATCTTCTCTAACGCATATTCAACTCTAGTTGAGTGAAGATGTATTTGAGACTTTTATGATCAGTGTAGATGTTGCACACATTGCCGAGTAAATAATGTCTCTAGGCCTTCAAAGCATGAACAACAACAACGAGTTCCAAGTCATGCGTTGGATAATTCACTTCATGCTTCCAAAGTTGGCGAGAGGTATAAGCAATGACTCTACCCTCTTGCATAAGAACACCTCCTAACCCAATACCTAATGCATCACAAAACACATCAAAAGGTTTCTCGATATCCGGTTGTGCCAAAACCAGAGCCGAAGTTAGAAGAGTTCATAGGGTGTGGAAAGCCACATCACATTCAGGAGTCCAGACAAACTTCATGTCTTTTTGCAGCAATCGAGTCATAGGCTTGGCTATTTTAGAGAAATCCAAGATGAAGCGATGATAATAGCCAGCCAACCCCAGAAAACTCCAAACCTCGTGCACCGAGATTGGAGCCTTCCAGTTCAACACTTCTTGCACCTTGGTGGGATCAACCATAATTCCACCATCGGACAACACGTGTCTAAGAAAAGGTACCTCACGAAGCCAAAATTCACATTTGCTGAACTTCGCATATAGCTGGTGTTCCCACAATCTAGTGAGAACCACCCGCAAATGTTCAACATGATCTTCTTTATTATCAGAATAGACCAGGATATCATCTATAAATACCACCACAAATTTGTCCAACTCGGGCATAAACACCGAATTCATCAGATATATAAAATGTGTGGGGGCATTGGTTAATCCAAAAGACATAATAAGGTACTCATACAGACCATATCTTGTAGAGAATGTAGTTTTTGGGATATCCTCTGGCCGAATTTTGATTTGATGATACCCAGATCTCAAATCAATCTTGGAAAAGACTTTTGCTTTAGATAACTAATCAAATAAGATATCTATGCATGGCAGAGGATACTTATTCTTGATTGTAACTGCATTCAAGGGTCTATAATCTACACACATGCGTAGGGATTGATCCTTCTTCTTCACAAAGATAGCTGGGCACCCCCACGAAGATGAACTAGGACGGATAAGGCCTTTCTTTAGAAGTTCATTCAACTGGGTCTTAAGTTCTGCTAGTTCATTGGGAGGCATTCTATATGGCCTTCTAGAGATGGGCGCTGTACCAGGAAGCAACTCTATCTTGAACTCCACTTCTCAATCCGGGGGCAATCCAGGCAAATCATTGGGAAAAACATCCGGAAAGTCACACACGATAGGGATATCTGCCAGAGACTTTGCTTGCACTGCATTGGTCATGCAAGAAAGATTGATGTCTCGGGGTAACTGTACTAGAAAACACTCCTGATTACCAGGATCTCTGAGCATGACTACCCTAGTCATTGTATCAATAAGCACTCCATGACGGCTCATCCAGTTCATTCCCAATATCACATCGATACCTATCCCCGGTAAAACTACCAGATCAACCCGATAACTTCGCTCCTCTATCTCAAATTACACGTCCCCAACTACCAGCTTGGTTGGGATAGTACCACTAGCAGCCCTAATACAATAACCCTCACCCTCAACAGTATATGTTTTCTGCATAAACTTGGATGCAAATGCTGGACTAATAAAGGAATGCAAAGCACCCGAATCAAATAGTACAACTATGGGGTGTTGATCAATTAGAAACTTACCAGCAGTCACTACCTCTCCTGAAGGAATCTCAGTAATATTAGTGTGGTTCACCTGCCCTTGACGGCCACCTTGGTAGTTGTTCTTCTTAGGGTAAGGACACTTCCTTGCTTAGTGACCAGTCTTGTTGCAATTCCAGCACGGCATGTTGCTTGGCGTCACACTGGAACTGCCCTAACTGGTAGTGCCCTTGGGAAGAGCAACGGTAAACACCAATCTAGTCTTGGCGGGATTCTTCTTTAGTGGTGGGCAAAACTTAGCGGCTGATGCTGGAGGACGGAATAGAGCCCTCGGTGCGACGGGAGCCTTGGATTGTGAGGTGCCTGCCTCATAGGCCCTCTTATGACTTTTTGAAGCAGCATATACAACATTGTTGTTCTCTTGCGATAAGGCATCACTCACAAATTCATTAAAAAGAGCACACTTGCAATTTCCCATAGTCTTCATCAATTTGGGGCTAAGTCCCCGCTTGAAGCTAGCAATCTTCTTGGCATCGGTGTCCACAAATTCGGTAGCATACCTTGCAAGGTTGTTGAAAGCCTGCAGGTATTCATTCAAGCTCTTGTTTGCCTGGGTCAGCTTCATGAACTCTGTATGCTTGATCACCATGAGACCAGGAGGAATGTAATTTCCCCTGAAAGCAGTCTTGAACTGATCCCAAGTGATTTGGGCATTAGCGGGCATAGTGGACCGATGATGACTCCACCAAATGCTAGCTGGCCCATGCAGTTGGTGAGATGCGTACTCAGTCTTCAGCACCTCAGTCAAGCGAAGCAGACGGAACTTCTGCTCAAGAGTATTCAACCACTCATCAGCTTGTAGGGGCTCCTCAGCCTCCTTGAAGATCGGGGGTTTCGTGTCAAGGAAATCCTTGAAATCACTGTATTGATTTGGTTCCGGTCCTTGGCGTGGACCACGGCCATCCTGATTCGCAATCGTACGGAGAGCCTCGGCCATAGTGCGCTGTCCTTCCGCAAGCATTGCTATTAATTCTATTGGTGTGGGTGGTGGTGGCGGTGGAAGATCATCATCATCACCCACACCAGTGGAACGAGTACGAGGCATCTGCACAATGCACAACCAGTAATTGTTGATGATGTTAGCACATTGGAGAGGAACAATGTAATTGTGCCAAACTAAATTTACTGATGAGAATGAAAACTTCATACAATAAACAGAGACAATAATTCATTCTCCAATCACCACATCATCAAGTAGATTACTAGCGCCATACGCAGTGCATTCCAATATGACAAGTTTTAAATTTAACCATTATGATACGCATCCCAAAGGGAGCGAATTAAAGTACATTACATGTCGAGTTTGAATTTAAAAAGGTACATCCAACATCAGTCTTCGTACTTAAGTTCATTACATCAATGACTGCAAAAGCTAAAACTAGTGAGGCTTGCTAATGAACTACTCGTCGAAGTGATCGCTGTCCATATCGAAGACACCTTGGACTTCTTCGGGGTCTTCCTCTTCTTCTTCATCTGCAGGCTCAGCTGCATTGTCATCCATCTGTACGTCCTCTTCTTCATCATCGGCCTCAATCACTTGAGGTCCACCCACATTTGGATACCTTGGTATGGGGCGAGGAATAGGAAACAGATGGTTGTGCAGTTGATGGTGCTCAACCTGAAGCTCTTCAAGCTGTTCTTGTAGTGCTTGCTCCCTCTGAAAGGCGTTGTGGTTAGCCAACATCCAACCCCGATGTCTTTCTTCTGCTAACTCTAAAGCTGCATCTCTATGACGGGTCACACGGTCCAACTCTTGTGCAGCCTCATCTCTCTCTATAGTGAGGTTCATTAGCTAGTTATGAAGCTCGTCTCTCTCACGTGCGGTTTGACCCCACTGTTGTAGGCGGTAATTTGCAATACCGCGAATCTCCTCAACTTCTTGCTAAGCTCTCCCACATGCATCTGCCCTACGGCGATACTTGTGGGCACGCAATCGAAACTTGTGCTGGGCTGCCATTGCCTTGCCAGCTTCATCTAGCGCACTAGAAAGGGTGTTTTGCCTGACTCGACAAAGCTTCAAGACTGCCATCATAGCACTCATTCCAGCATTGTCGCTCTGCACACGTTCGCCACGGCCTCGAACCAAGGCCTGGCCAACGTCCTGAGTCCACTCAGCCTCAGTAAGAGACACTCGGGGAATGGATGAAGCTGGTCCACCCACTAACTCATCCCCGAAGCTCTGTGCTCTATCCATCAGCACATCAAGGGCAGCAACCTGAGTGGCTTCCCATGGGCTTCGTCCATCAGTCTCAATGCTCCACCCATGCCACAATGGTCTTGTGGGGTTTTGCGGCACGATAAAGGTCACGATGTACCATGGTACATCTCCCAATGGTATCGCCTACCTGCACATGTAGCTAGGTGCCTCTGGGTACCCAACTGAGCTGAGCACCCTCTAGAGCAAGGTGGGAGTACCGAACTGGTCCAAAAAGATGTTGCTACCAGTAGGAAACACGGGCGTGGCCATCTGTATCAAAAAGGGATGCAATTCACGTGAGAGGATTATTTTGCTGAGAGATTGCACTTTACACTTGGGATAAGCAATTATAAGGGAGGGAGTAATGCAATATGAATGACATGAGTGAATATGATGCATGCTCATTCCATACGTCCTCACAAACCTAAGAAATTTTTAGCTTTAGCGGAATATACGGTGGCATATATATGTTCTCTCAATTAGCGGTAACTAGTCGATCTACACGGTGCGTTGTTAGCGTACCTGCAGAAAACTTCATTGTAGCCCAACCCAACAAGATATAATGCTAATAACACAAGGAGTAACTAAGATACTCTCCATATATACATCCCCAGATATATATACTTCGGTATCCAACTACCCGACAAATGTACCCACAATTAAGTACCTTCATATATACATGTATGCAACATGTAAATACTCCAGTAACCATAACTAGCTCTCTCCTAGACCGACGGTTGGACGGTCATGCTCTCGCAACTCACACTTACCTTAGCATAGAGGCAATTGATCCATACATTACCATTTAAGCGAACGACATCCATGCAATATCACACCGCATAGACGACGAAATAGAAACAATCAATTCCCCCAAGTTAGTAATTATATATAAGCCACCTAGAAGTCCTTAAGTGGGCTATAAGGGATGTGATCACCAATACACCATAATTTTTTTGATTTTTGAACACTTATATATAACTATGAGTTAGCAAACTGTTTTCACAACAAAAGCTTTTGTTTTTAAATAGCCGTAAGACATGTTTAATGTTGAATCTAGCTCTGATACCAGCTGTCACAGAACCGACCAATTTATAAGAGCACAAGTACAAAAACAATCGCCAAAACAATCAAATTCTTGAACTTGAGCCCATATAAACCCGGTAGTCAACTGAAATCTCGAAGGATTTCAAACCAACTTGCATACAACCAAGATCACAGTAATTCAACATAACATATCGTACGTTACAACATTTTGCAGACGTTCGCAAATAGATTACATCATCACAGAGTCATCGTTATTACAAAATAAGTCTTGTAAAACATGCGGAAGCAAATAGTTTAACTTACACACCCGAGTTCAAATACAAATACTTGTTCACTGATCACAATCCCGCAAAAGCATTCAGATAAGAGAAATGGAGATCATGCCCATGATCTAGTCTTCATCACCCGCCGGGTGGAGACAATACTTACAGAATCCCTGATATAGAAGGTCATCTGCAACAAGAGGGAATAAACCCTGAGTACGAGAATGTACTCAGTTAGACTTACCCATCGAAAACCAAAACAATTGACACCAAGGATTATGCATAACTTAATGTAGTGGATCTGGCTGACACTTTCTTTTTGCGGAAAAGCATAAGTAATAAGATCAACTCTTAACCTGACTAGCAGTGACTTTTAGCCATTAACCTGTCATCTATATTAGCACCTGTACTAAGCAATCATTTTTATTAGGGTGCAAACATTAATAACTATAGTAGGTATTTATTGTGGCAACCTTATCATCATCATCCATTTAACCATATCGTTAAATTAATTGAATCTACATTGCCGCTGCTCAGTCAAGTTCTCACTATCCGGGAGAGACGGTGATTTGAACCGATTCCTATCCAGCTGGAGGGTTATTCCTAACACAAACCCTGCTTCCCCCGTCAGGGTCGCAAACAAGTCACCTTTGGTACAACTCAGGAGAAAAATAAAAGAAAAGACGTGGGTCCAGGCTGCCCTGCATTTTCAGAGAACCACTCTGTCAGGAAGTGCAGGATTTTAAGCACCTGACTCCCCTTGGACTTATGCCAATGGTTCTTCGCACATCCTTACTACCTCCAAAATGCATCCAACCCCCATGGATCCCAGCCTGAGTTGAGCTACTCGGCTTCACAGTCGGAATGACTTATCCGGCTAGCTAAGTGTTAGGCTACGTTCAACATGACATGAGGACGTATAGCTTATCGGTCCTTAAACGACGCAGACGGAGTCACTATGTTCAAACCTACACAAGACTCCGCCCAGTCTTAATTCATTATTCACATGGTTCTTTTCCACGATAGCAAATATAGCCAACTGTGATCCACCTCATCCTAAAGCTCGTAGGTGACAGGAAATCACCTGACTTCTACCGCACTAAGCATGGCTAAGCATTTAACCCATTCCTGAACTTAAATAGGATTCTAGTGTGATATCTGGACAATGGTGGATATATAATACAATAATTGGTTTCAACCAATTCCTATACTTAATGCATCATCAACAAATAAAAGATACTCAATGTATTTGTGAAAACATGGGAGGCTTAATATGCTCCGGGGCTTGCCTTTCAGGAAAGAGGAAGGCTGGTGGTCAGGGCACTCGGGCAACTCCTCCGCGGCGGCTGCTTCGTTGGCTTCCTGCACCTCAGGCTCCTCCTCCTGGTTGGCTCCCTCGAACTCCAGCAATGTCACTCCCTTCGGCACACCTATTGCATGAATGCGCAAGATAAATATCATGGATGCACATGAACGAATGTCAGGGATGCTCGGGGAATGCACATGTTCGTTGTAGTCTACCATAAAAATGTTATGCTACACCATTAAATCTACAAAAATTATAGTAGATACTACATGCTCTAAGTAGACTACCATAAAAATTTCACACCATTTGAGCAAGTAAAACAGCCTACACAAAAATGTTAAGTCATAATGGCTTAAAATGGCATAATTAGGAAACCTTAGTGAAAAGTGTCAAGGAACAGATTTCATATTTTTCCTAGCATCCTTAAGGTACTAGGATACTACTCACAAAGTTTCATGGTCATAGGATTCCTAGATAATTTATAAAAATTCACTCAAGTATCAAACAATGATAAAAGGAAAATCTATAACTCAAAAACCCTACATGCAATGACTCTCAAATTTTAACTAGAGCTTCTGCTAAGCAAGACTAGCTTACCCACAAAATTTCATAGTTTTTGGATCACAAAAACTCAAGATATAATTCAAACAACTTTGCATGCATTTGAAAACACATTTCAAGTTCCTATTTAATTCATCCAAAATTTCTACATCATATGCTCATATCATATTTTTCTTAAATACTAGACCTCACTGTGAGTCTAACAAAATTTGAATCACACCATTTGGATCTACACATTTGGAGTTACAAAATTTACAAAACAATATTCAAAACTAGAAATTTGAACTATCCTTTTGAACAAATAGTCACTGACGCGTGGGGCCCGCGTGTCAGCCGAACCCGCTTGTCAGTGAGACGAAAACAGGGGAGGCACATGCGACGGCGTGGCAGCGGTGGAGCTCATCAACGGCGACTCCTCCGATGATACCGAGGACACCGGCATGATCTCCATGATGAGGTGATTCTATTGGTGCTATCGGTGAGACCTAAGACCTAGCGAAGGTGGCTCGTCGCCGGTGATGGCAGCACGGCAAAGCTCCGGTGCGAGGCGCCGACGACGGCGAGCCATGGCTGCCTCAACCGAGCTCGGTACGAGCTTCAGGAGGTCACTACTGTGCTACCCAAGCAAAGAAAAGAGGACAGGAAAAGCCTCGGTGGTAGTTGGCCGCGTAGAGCTCCAACTCCGGCGAGACCCCATCATGGCGGGCGGTGGTGGAAACGGCCAATGCGCCCTTACCAAGACCCAATCGGCTAGGCAAAGAGGTGGAGGAGGACTCGGTGGAGCTATGGTGAAGATGTAGTTCGCGTTTTTGCGGCGGCGAGCAAGCACGAGCTCGTCGGAGTTGCTGCGGCTGTTGCTACGGAGCTTCAGGCGAGCGGAGGAAATGGAAAAATGAAATGGCGAGCACGTCAGGCAGGCGGGCGCGAGTTCAAGTCATGGCCAGCAGCGCTAGGATGGCCGCAGCGTGTGGCCTACGCGTCAGGCGACCGGCGACGAGTGTCCCCCCACGCAGCGGTAGTTTTCTGAACCCGGTCGGCACTGTAGCGTGTCTGAAACTCGATTCAGTTTCCAAAGGAACCGACTGACAGGCGAAGTTTGATAGTGATTAACTCCTAATCCATGGTGATATTGCTCAAGGTATAATTGACAAAGTTGAACATCTACATGTGAACTACAACTTTTACAATTGGAGCTCGAGCTGGTTTGGCTTTGTTTGGGAGATACACTGCGCTAAACATTAGTACATGGAACTGAAACATGCTTTGTGACTTAGAAAATTTTCAGTGTTACAAAATAGATCTCAAAACTGACTTGTGGGTCCTTTTTGAACATGTTGTGCACATTTTCATGACTTGGCTTCTAAACAAAGTTTGTTCCTTATAAAATTTGCTACAACTTTGCTTTAGGTAGCTTAGACATGCAAACACTCTAAGCTACACTTTTTAAATAGTCAAACAAAATGGTTTAGGGGTCAAAACAAGTCAAACCACTTTTTGAAATCCTATTTAGGCAACATGATCAATATGAACAATGTTCCAAATGACATTCTAGGTGTCACTAAGTTGTTTAAAAGAATTATTAGCCACACCATACCTTGGTCACACAAGAATCAAGCATTGTATGTACTAAAACAATGAAAAACACATGAAATGTTACAATTGTTTCATAGTCATGTTTCACATGTTTCATGATCTTGTTGCATAGTACTAACTAACCATATTTCACTAAAGTGAGTTGCACTTAAGTGTTGCACACTTTTCATTTCATACAAGAAACAACACACATGAAATATGCAACATGTTGCAATGTTTCGAAATCATGTTTCATGTGATATAAGCTTATGAATGAATGAATGATGCTCATGTTCATGAAATGCAAGTGCAAATGTGGAAGTCAAACACCTGGGGTGTTACAGGTTAGAGATAGGGTCACCCACTGGGCACTGCAACTACAAGTAAAAATCAGCTCGGACATGACTGCTTGCTTGTCGTGCCATTGAACGCCCATATGGGACGGAATTAGCCCAAGGCCCGGCCTCATCGAAGCGCTTGTTAATCAGGATGGGTTGATGGACTCAAACCCGTGAGGTCTTTTTTAATAAAAAAAGTAGAACCCATGAACCTTTTTCTTTTTATTTTTTGAAAGGGAAGGAAACTTCCATTAATCCCTAGTTCCAGGCTGATCGCCAGAAACCAAAGCCAATACAATACAATGTCTGGAGCATGACTCATGTATATACATGAACCTTGATTCAAAGTACACCCATAGCAAGTTAATCTATCAGCAACTCTATTACATGCTCTTGGGCATACAACAACACAACATTGTACAAAACGTGACATCCCACGATCGAGCTATCGCACACACATGGCTTTTAAAACAAAATCATTTTTACAAGACCATGTCTTTTTAGACCATAAAATATTTTTCATCTAGTTAAGGTCTAAGTTTTATAGATAATAGAAAAAAGATCTTACGGGAGAGTTCATTGCTGACATTGGGTTGAGAGATTGGGTCTACGGCTAGGTGCGTGGTTAGACTTTTTGGGAGCTATTTTTTCCTTCCAAAAAGCCAAAAGGCAATCAAATGGGTGGAAATCAAAAGCTAAAGTATGTACTTTTATAGTACAGTTTTGTAAACATCTTGGATCCTGCTTTTAGTTTTTGGCTTTCTACTTTTTGAATAGTGCAAATAGAGAGTAGTTTAACAGTTGTTTCAAGGAAAATAGAGATAGGAGGTAAGTTTTATACTTGTTTAAACCAAACATCTTACAATTTTTCCACAACCCACAACCTACAGCAGCTTTCGAACAACCTATAGCTCACAACAGTTTTTTAGAAGCCATGGTTCTGAAAGCCCTATTTTGGTTTTAGATAATTGATAAAATCTAGGACTAACCTTTGATCTAAGTGTGTGAATTAGAAAAGGTGGTCCAATCCAAGTGATAGAGCAAGATTATGTCGATGGTGATGAAGGTGGACATGAAATGACGATGATCAAGCTCAACATGGAAAAGAAGAAAGAGAAAAACAAAACCAAGGCGATCAAGGCAAAGGTATAAGATATGTTTTGTTTTTGATGATCAAGACACTATAGAGAGTATGATCACATTTAGGATCGATAGCCACACTATAAAGAGGAGAAATCTTTGGCTAAACGGTTATCGAGTGCCACTAGGTGATATGATTCCATGCATATGCATTAGGATCTAGTGTGCTAACAATTAACCCTTGAAAATACTTGTGAAAAATGCTAACACACGTACACAAGTGGTAAGACACTTTGGTGTTGGCACATAGAAGCAAAGGTGTTGAGAAAGGAGTTTTTACGCTGGTCACTGGGTGACCAGACGTGCCCGACCCTGTATGCCAGACTCCGATGGTGGCGCAGACAAGATCAGACACATCTAGAATTGAGACCGGACACATCTGGTATTTGACCCTGGCATGAGAAGCTAAGGCAGGGATGATCAGGTGCTGGGTTGTGTCCGTTCGTGTTGGATCTGACGCGTCAGGTCATGCCCTGGACCTCTCAGTGTAGATGTTCATCATGACCGGACTCTGATTGAAACATTGACCAGACTCTGAGCGGTGTGTCTGGTCAAAGGAGGTGGTGCATGTGGTTTGTAGTGACCTAATGCTAGTGGCGTCTAGTCTGGCAGACCGGATACATTCGGTCACTCTAGGGCGGCTTTGGGAGCTCTCTGGAGTTGACCTAACGTTGTCCGGCGAGCGTGCGATTGTTTTTTTTGGCGTGTCCGATTGTTCACTGACTTTCGTGTAGATAGAGCCATTGTGTGCGAATGGCTATATACATTTGAATGGGACACGTGGTATTCTAGCAGTGACCGAACGCATTTGGTCACCATACCGGACGCATCCGGTCAGTTCACAGACAGCCTAGTGAAGGTGTATAATGGCTAGTTGAGTTGTTGGATCTCTATAAAAGCATGGTGGCCGGCTCTTGCTCACGCTCTTAGCTCTCTAACTTGTTAATACACTTTGTGAGCATACTCCCATGCCTCCCACTCATCTAGCTTGTGATTTGATCATCCAAAGTGAGATTGGGAGTGATCCAAGTGCATTTGCATTGTGTTTGAGCATCTAGAGGCACTTGGGATTGTGTTGGCTGCGGGTCTTCTTGTTACTCTTGGTGATTGTAACACCCTAGGTGTTAAGCATGTATTTGGTATTGGCATTGCATGAGCACAAGCATCATTGATCATTCATGAGCATGAGCATCTCAAATTTTATCTCTATGATTGCTTATATCACATGTGTTTGTTACTAAATGCTTTACATATGCTAGGATTTACATGTGATCAATGTATAAAATGTTTGTGGGACCTTAGGAGTACCTTAAACATATTTAGAATGTGTCGAGGACCTAATATCAGGGTACCCAATGAGGTGGAATTAATAACCATTGAACGGTGTCACTTCCAGTCAGACAGGGATGCTACTACACTTCTTGCCCGAGCGACAGAAGATTGATTCCTCCTCACCCGACCCCCAAGGGCTAAGGCTCTACCTTGCCCGACGGCTGAGGGCTAGCTTCACCTCGCTCGATGTCTGAGGGCGGGCTCCACCTTGCCCGACGTCCGAGGGCTGGCTCTACCTCACCCGATGTTTGAGGGCAAGCTCCGCCTCGCTCGACGACTACGCGCTGCTCCTTCATAAAGACAAGCATAGGGTATGACAGGACATTCAAGTCAACCGCTGTATCGAGAGCCATGCCCTGCATGCCTGCAGGAAGATACTATCAGGATACGATGGGACAAGTGCTTTAGGCCCTTTTTGACCTGACAGAGCCCGAACAATGTTGTAGGCGCTGACTTTTGTCCCACAGTGTTGTATGCACCGCCATTAGCCCTCGAACACGGATACTAACACAAGCATACAACAACCACTATGATCCAAGACAGAACTCACACCACCTACAGTAACGAACGTATGGTTACTTCTCCGTCTACTCCTCGAAGGGTCATAACTCAGCTCTCTGGCATGCCGCACCGTTCATCGGTGTAGGATGGGACGCACCCACTTGCTGAAAGAGGCCAGGGCACGACCCTATAAGGATTAGTGAACACATCATCCCTGACACGGTCTGCCATGTTAGCAAGGCAGGAACAGGGGAAAAGGAAGACCTGGCTCCTTCGAAGGACCTTCTATGCCTTTGGTTTTTTTCTCTTTCTCCCATCTGTAACCCCTGCTCCCCCCTTGGTCTATAAAAGGGAGGGCAGGGCACCCCACTAAGGGGACCGACTTTTGATGGATCAATTCAACACAACACACATCCAAGCAGCAACCGAGCTCTTGGCATCCTTTCGACCTTTCCATTAGAGACTTGGGACCTATCCATCTCTCGACCATTTGTACCCCCTACTATGAACCTTTTTTGGTACTAATAATATGAGCAGCGACAAACTAGAAGTAGGGACATTCTGCCCGAATCAGTATAAACATTATATCCTTTAGTACACCATCCAAGCCTAATGCATAACAATTATAAATTTACTAGTTGATGTTTGTTTGAAACACAGATAGAATGTCACATGGAACAACTTTGGTATTCATGACTTGGACCCATTTGGCCTCTAAGTCATGGTTATAGTGTAGGCTATCATTTTCAAGTTGTATGATTGACCTAAGTTGAATTATACCCTAGAGACTTTGCATGGCAGTGCACCCTTAAACAAAGTTGTAGTACTTCACTTGAGTAATAACTTTTATTTTTGGGTCAAGACCTAATTCGGTGCATAGCATACTAAAAAATAGTCCACAAGTAGCAATAGAATTACTGTTTTCGACTTTGAAAATTTTCTAAGTCTTGAGCTGGTTTACCGTTTCAATGAAGCTATGTTTGGCATGCTGTAGTTTGGAAACTAGGCCGATCTAGATTGAGCTCATTTAATCAAAGTTGTAGATCTTGTGTAGCTTTACAATTCTTGTTAAAGAAGTTTTTGCAAAGGTCGAACGGTTTAGGAATAACGATCGTGTGAAATCGCTCTGTCAGTCATGTTCATCAGGGCCTGATGCCATTTTGACGCCGGTGTTAGTGGCCGACCAGGGGCAGGCCTGGCGCACCATGTGGTGTCCATAGGTCAGCACTGGCCTAGCTGGTCAGGCCAGCATGGAGGGATAAGGTGCGTGCCTCTGCTACTCGCTCCATTTCGCTCTCGCACCTCACTCTCTCTCGCCCACGCTAGAGCAAAGCGGAGCACCACGCCATCGCCATAGCTCCGCTATGCCCGCTCGCCGCCAGCATTGCACCACCACCCAATCTAATTCGCCTACAGTTCCGACATCATCACCTCTTCCACCCTGACCCACTAGCCCCACTTGTTGAGTCAGTGTAAGGGCGCATTTTGCTTCGCCACCACCGTGCCATCACCAGAGCACCGCCGCGCGCTCGACTCACCATGGCCACGCCATTTCACTGCACATTCTATCCTCCTATTCTCCAATCTATAGCCACTTTGTGGTCCATATGCATGGCAGGAACTAGGTTTGACATTACTATGTGGTCGTACGGGAATACACCGCCGCTCCCACCGTGGCCGCCATGGCCGTGAGCTTGAGCTCACTATGACCAGCCGTCTCGGGGTCACTCTAGTCCTCGCTCTTAGTTGTATCTACATGGACTTGTGACCTAGATCTAGTAGGTTAGACAGAGACTTCCCTCTCACCATTGGCTAGATAGAACAGAGAGCCCCACCACAGCGCACCATGCATCGCCGCATGGCCATGCATGCGGCTAAGCTTTTCTACTGCGCCACCATGGCCCAATCCTCGTCGTAGTGCTACGCTAGGTCACCATGAAGGAGTAGCCATCCTCACCGCATGCATGCCATGGTCGAAGATGGCCGGCGCACCACTGCACAGCTCTATCATGCCACAATCGCCACCGGCGAGGGTGCTCCAGTGCACCACCGGTCCATCGAAGGGTACCACTAGGTGCGGGAGATCACGGGGAACATGTTGGTGTCACTTTTGTTGCTGGTGATCTCACCGCCAGTGAGATAGGGCTAGCTGGAGCACCTCCTCTGCTCTGGAGTCACTGACGTGTGGGTCATACTGACCAGCGGGCCCCATCTGTTAGTCTGTGTATTATTTGATTTTCTGATTTGTTTTCACACATTTGAATGCATGTTTCAAAAATTCATATCTAGAGTTAGGAGTGTCCAAATGGGGTGAACCAAATTTTGTTGGATTCATCATGAAGTGTAGTATTTGATAAAAATATGAAATACACTGTTTCTAGTATTTTTCTAGGAGAATTAAATGGAGCTAAATAAGTGCTTTTAAATTATTTGCAATCTTGTAAAATACATAACTTGAGCTAGGGAAGTGATAAAATTTTGATTCCAATTTTGCTGATCTTGTGTTGACATGCTCTAGCTAGGAAAAATACTAAACTTGTAGTAAACTTGATTGGAGTAAGGTATTTCTATTTATATTTTAATAAATGATGTTTTCTAAGGAAATTCATAAGTATAAAAATAAGTAACATATTGCCATGCAAATTTTTGTATAGTGTTAATGGGTTTTAGGGGAGCTAAGAAAAATATGAAATCTATTGCTTGACACTTTTCAGTAGGCTAAACTATTTTTGCTAAAATAAACCTAAGCAACTTGTCATTTTTGTATAGAGGGCTATACTTATCCAATTAGCATGAAATTTGTACAGCAGACTTTTAGAGTCATATGTATGCTACTATAATTTTCTCTGAATTTATGGAATAATGGAAATATTTATCGCATAAATCACCTTATTATCTAAAGAAATTAATAAAGGCATCTAAATACATTAGTTTGGCATAAACATAATGTTTTCTGTGGCCCTTGTGATGCATATGCTCTGCTGATAATGGTAGTTGTGCTTGAAGTTGATTGGTTATAAGTTGATTGGTAGTTGTTGTATTGATAAATTCATGATGATAATTACATTTCTTGTGAAACTTGTTATTAGAAAAGTTGTAGATAACTTATTTATCTTACTTGTGTCAAATTTTCATGGTAATAGGCTAAATGGTTTGGAAGTTATAACTATTAAAATTCTACTGTCAAAAATTGCTTGTCTACTAGATAGATCTGGATGATTGAATTATTTAACCTAGATAGCTATTAAATCATCTTATGATGACTAAATGAAAGTTGTAAGCAATTTTGTGAGCTTTCCAGAAAGTCCTAGATCATAGCAATTGGTTGAGTAAAACTCTAGTTATGATCTAAACTTTTAGCTATTGTGTTGTGGTCCAGAAATAGACTTAGTGTGTATTCTTGAAAATTCTAGAGAAGAGATATGCATCTACTCAGTAAATAAGAATTCAACTTGGTTATCATCTAAGTAACTTGATATAATCATCAGCATAGAATCATTCACGTTCTCATGTCATATCATTCACAATCCTTCTTATGCATCCATGATACTTACTTTATGCATATGCATGCAATAGGTGCAGCGGAAGAAATGATGTTGGTGAAACTCAAAGCCAATCCACAAGAGGAGAACCAGGAAGCTCCAAGCGAGGGCGAGCCTAAAGTTGATCATCTCCAAGAATGCCCTGACCACCAACCAACCAAGTTTATGAAAGGCAAGCCCTAAAGCATTCTAAGTCTCCCCTGTTTTATAAATTACTACTTGAGTCCTATGTTTGATGCATTAGGTTATAAGAGTTGATTGAAACCACTTGTTGCATATACTTTCATTATCTAGAAATATCTATCTTGAATCCTATGTAGGTCTAGGATCGACCTTTATGCTTAGCCATGCTTAGATCGGTAGAAGTCGGGTGATTTCCTATCATCTACGAGCTATAGGTGGTGACTTGATCATGGTTGGCTACATTGTGCTATCATGGAACATAACCTGGTGATGTTGAACAATTGGAGACTGGGTGGAATCTTATATGTTAGGTGTGGTGACTTATAGTGATTCCATCTGTGTCATTTAAGGACCGGCCGTTGGAGGCCCTCTTGTCATGTTGAACGCATGCCTCTCACATAGTTGGCCAAATAAGTCATTCCAACCATGAAGCCGAGTAGCTCAACTCAGGTCGAAAACACGAGCAGTTAAAGTGTGCAGCCTAGAGGAAGTAAGGATGTGTGGAGAGCCAATGGCATGAGTCCAAGGGAGGGTTCGAGTCCTGAGCCTCCTGGTAGATTGGTAGTATCTTTGAGGGTGCGGCACTAGTCTTACCCACGATTTGGACCTAAGTTGTATCAAAGGTGACCTGATATGACCCTAATAGGGGGAGTATGGGTGTGTGTTAGGAATAATTCCCAGCTGGGTAGGAATCGATTCGAATTACTGTCTCTCTTAGATAGTGAGAACTTGTAAAAGGATCTAACAATGCCTAGAGGGGGGCTAAATAGGTGTATCTAATAATTAACTATAAATGCTAAGTTCAAATTTGTTAGTCAATGTCAAAAGTCCCACCTTTGGGTCAGAACTCCCGACGTCGTTAGAAGTTCCGGCACAAACGTCAGAAGTCTCGACGCCTACGTGAACTACACAAGCAGTGCCAAATTTAACTTTGTAGATAAATAATCTTACAACCCCACTTTCTCGTGGTTTGGTGAAGATGTTGGGTCACTCCCTTGACACCATAATGCCTCAAAACCGTAGATCAAGTCCAAACCCTAAAATGAAGTTTGGGAGAGAGAGAGAAATAAATACAAGTAATCTCTAGCAATCCCAACAATAAGCACACGGGAGACAAGGATTTATCCCGAGGTTTGGCAACCCCACAAAAGGAGCTCCTATGTCCTCGTTGTTGAGGTGACCACAAAGGTCGGAGTCTCTTTCACCTCCTTGCCTCTCTCAAAGCGACCACAAAGGTCACTTGAGCTTTCCACTAAGAAATCAAGGGTAATACAAACTTCACAAGGCTATTCCACAAGATGGAAGCTCTTAGGCAATGCCTAGCCAGCTAGGGGCAAAGCCCCAAGAGTAATAGACGCAAAACCAATAGGCTTGACAATGAAATCAAGTGCCTAAGCTTGTCAAAGTGATTCTCTCACTTAATCCACTCTCCTTTTACTTAAAACCCTAGGGGAATCAAAGATTGGAGCAAAGGAGGGAGCAGAGGGGTGCCTTTGTTGCTTGGGAGGTATTGAGCATGAAGGTTGGTGAGCTGTGAGTGAGACTGTAATGGTTAGAAGTGAAGAGAGGGCTATTTATACTCTTAGTAGAAATCTAACCATTCAGATCTACGTCGGAAGTTCCGACGTAGATCTCAGGACTTCCGACCTTAACAGAAAACACTATTCACGTAGGGTTAGAAGTCTACACGAGCAAGTTAATATCGGAACTCCCAACAAATGTCGGGACTTCCGACGGTCAGGACACCCAACGTATGTTAGGACTTTTGACGTGCACAGATAACCAACCAGCAAAGCCCCAGGTGTTAGGACTCCTGACATGGCTCGGGACTTCCGACTATCGGGAGTTCCAACGTACGTCGAGACTTTCGACGGGCGTAGATAATCGGCCAGCAAAACCATAGGTGTCTAGACTCCCAACTTGGGTTGGGACTTTTGACTGTTGGGAGTTCCGACTCATGTCAGGACTTCTGACGTCCACAGTCACCGCGTAGGCTAAGTGAAACGACCCGATTTCCGCGAAGGGAAATCCATAGAGTCAGAGTGTATTATGACCGTTGTAGATCATATTACCCAAATTCCAGTCAAATACCACATCCATACAACGATAATATCAGAGTACATAAAGTGCGGAATTACATAAATTATTACATCGCCGCATCGGCGGAATCAAAAGTAGCATTCATCCAGAACAGCTTGGAGATAAGATCGCTAAAACTCGAGCGTAGGAACAAACCCCTCAACTATCAAACTCCTCAGAGCTATACTCCTCAGTAGAACCTGTATGCCAAAGTTTATCAGTACGATTTGTACTGGCCACTCCCACCCTATGAGCATTGCTTTGTGGAAATTGGATGCAAGTTGGATATAATCAAAAGGAACCTATAAGGCTGGGGTTTCCTATGTTTTAGTATATCAAGTATATAATAATAGTTGGTCAAGTTTTGACACCATTCTCACACCCATTCCACCCCATTTCTATCCAGAGCTAGGTTTTGAGCCTGGGATCGATATACCACCATCTCCATATCATCACCATACCATCGCTCAGTCGATAGGCCAACTCCCTCTTGGCACTGCCTCATGGCCCATAGTTCTTGGCTATGACCGACGCTCTCTCATGGGGGAAGAAGAGAAGGACTCATCTCGCTATCTAGTTTAAGCAAAACCCAGGAAAGGTCCATAGCCGACAAGTCGGCATATGTATCGATCGATCAACCATACACTCTGCAGAGGTTTTAGATAACCACAAGATCTGCCTTCTTCATTGACCGTCGTCAACTGGGCTAATTCCGGCCGCTTGCTAGCCTAGGATAATGCCACTCTACCATTCAGCCCTGGTACACCCCAAGTCTAGTCTGGGGTGGCTGAAACTATGAGTCATGAGCCGGGTCCACAAGGTCTCCATGAAGTCTCGGAAGGGTGTGGGGGAAATCCTCTACGCCCCGTACCTCCTTGCACTGTCCGCTATCAACCTAGCAGTAGTGGCAATATCCTACCAAGTAGTTCGGCCGTCCCGCACCATATAGGGCGAGTGGTACGTAAGGCTTCTCGATGAGTCTGAGTACTAGTAAGTCCTTAGAGATGACAAAGCCAGAATGTCTTCATTAGGGTTTTACCGTGCCACCATAGCACCTCCACCCCGGGCTCCTCCCATCACAGGTTCACACCCAGGGCCACCTCATATCACCATTTACCCACCATAGGTATCCATTCCAGGGGTGCCCAGGTAGCACCTCACAGCAAGACTTGCCCTAGGCTCATCGTATACTCCAACTTGGTCAACACAACCCTTACCCTCCACACACCCAAGTCACACACGCAGCACTCTCCCCATAGTCTAGATAACTCCAGTTTCCACCACGCATCAATATGGTATATATAAGCATAGTAGAAATAATAAGCAGTGAAATATAGCAGCAAATGTGTGACTTAGCCTATCAGCAGGGTGAGCAGGGGTAAGGTTGCGACAAGGTCAAGGCCATCAAGAAAGCATACTACCATGCAAGTCCTATCATAGTGTGATTATAACAATAAAGTAAAGCAATAGCAGCTCTATATTAACCATGCATAATAGGTGCTACGAGATTGGGTGGGATGTGGCACCTTCAATGAAGTCATCTCTGTACTCCTCACGGTACTCTCGGTTCTCATCCGTCTAGTTCTCCTCCGAGTCTACAAATGATCGCATTATAGTCGCGTTAGCGACGTCTATAGAATAGCACAAAAAGCAATGAAAATTCAAAAGAGCCAAATGCACTCAAACATGGGTTCATTACGTAGAGCTCGATTTTAGATGAATTTTGGTCCCGGTCTTGTATTTTTCTGAGTTCGTATGAGTTAGTTATGAATTTCCGAAGTTTCAATTATTTCTGAAAATGGGAAAAGGCTGAATTAATATCGTGCTGACACGTGTCACGTCCTGTTGGTCCACGTGGCATGCTGACATTAGTATGATGCCAGCATGATGTCATCGTCTCGGCTCTAGTACTGATAGGTGGGTCCAGAGCTGCTGACGTCAGCAACTGACGTCATCGTGACATCATCATGACATCACCTCGGCTGTGTTTGTCACTGACAGGTGGGACCCACATGATGTCAGCATGACGTCACCCACTGACAAGTGGGCCGAGCGGCTCTATGTCACTGACTTGTGGCCCCGGTCAACGGTCAGCTTAGGTCGGGTCCAAACTGGGCTAGTTGGGCCTTGATACGGGCTGGGCTTTGGCCCACCGTGTGGCGCACGCTGGTGCGGCCACGTCATCTTACTGGGCCACTAACAGGCCATGATCCACGGGCGCAGGTGAGGCATGATTCATGGTGAACCCACCTGTGTTGGTCCATAGACCATAGAGCCTGTCTATGAAGGACTTGGTCCATTTACTCCTTCCCAGGGTTTGGTTCACGTGCACGACATGGTCATGGTCAGAGCTCGGTGGAGCTGCTCGGGACATGGTCGATGTGGTCATGGTCGGAGCTCAGCAGAGCTGCTTGGGACATGGTCGATGTGGTCATGGTTGGAGCTCAGCGGAACTGCTTGGGATGTGGTCGACGTGGTCATGGTTGGAGCTCGGTGGAGCTGCTCGGGACATGGTCGACGTGGCTCGCCGATGGCTCGGTGTGGATCGCTTTCATCCTTGGATGGATGGGTACATGGCGAGTCATTGTCACAACGAAGCTGCATCGTCGTGGAAGACATTGATGAAGAGAATTCCCATCAGGTTCACCAAAAGATCAGCACGCACAGTGCACGGACGTGTGGCTGGTGAGGGGAAAATCCCCTTCTCTTCCCCGACGGGGCTCCCGCCGGCGGTGAGGTCACCGGCGAGCCCCCACGGTGGCGCTAGCATCCGGTTAGGGGAGGCAATAGCTTCCCCATGCCATGGCGACTACAACGGTGGGGTCGGGGCAACAGCTAGGGCTTCCTAGGGCTCTAGCCACGGTGAACGACGGCGTGGGTTTGTCGGCGTGCATGGATAGGGCTATAGTGGTAGCGAGAGCTCAGTTGGGGGAGCGTGTGAGCTCCACGGTGCTTCTACGGCCACGGTGGGTGTGTTGAAGGAGCTCCTAGTGCTCCCAGTGGCTTTGGCCACGGTGGTGGGGGCAAAGCGGAGGCGGTGGCGCTCCGACAAGGTGCGGTGCGGCAACGCAGGGCTCCGGTGGGCTTCTTCTTTGGCTAAGGTGAGCGCGGTGTGTCTCTCGTCATGGTGGATCCAGTCAGGGTGTCAACGTCGCCTTTACTGCAACATAGAAGACACAGTGGTCTCACCATGGTTGTGCTCTTGGCCATGGTGAGCGTGCCCGTGCATGTGCGCTCCTGCTCCGATGTACAACGTCATGGCTAGGGTCCTCCGTTTGGCTGATGGTAGCGCACACGGCATGTCCTAGGTCTCGGCAAGCATGGCCATGGCGGTCTCCCTAGCTAACCAGTTGGGCTAGGCCAGAGCTTGAAGCTTCAGCAAGGTTTCGATCATGGCGGTGCACGTTCCATTTGGCTAGGGAGGTGGTCTCAGCAAGATGGCTCACCGTGGGGAGCTCAAAGGCGATGGTGGTGGTGCGGTGTTGATGGTGTAGCAGAGCCAAGCTAGGACAGAGGTACTCACCATCTTCCGCACCGGCGGCTCCTCCCTTCTTGCTCCAGTAGCAGTGTCCTTCTTCACGCCTCTCCTTCTCCTCTCGTCCCTCGGCTTAGTGTGTTGGTGCGAACTGCACGACGGCGGTGGGGTGTGGTGAGGTGCTAGGGTTTTGGGCTCCTCCTTTTATAGGCGAATCTCCAGGCTTCTCCAATGGTGGTTGATTGGGTGGCGGTGATGCGTGATGCACATTAGACGGCTCACGGGTGTGGGGCAGTTGGTGGCGTAGGGGTTGCGTGGGCGTGGCTCCAAGGGAACAAGGTCATGCGATTTGCATGACCCTAGGCCCGTGCCTACTGCTTCGGTCGGGGCTCGGTAGAGAGGAGAGGCTGGCATGGGGAGGAAGAAGACCCTATTGTTGTGGTGGCTGACACGTGGGGTCTGGTTGGCAGCAGGTGTGGCTTAGGTGCGTCACAACGCGGTGAAGCGGTACGGGCTGGCAGGTGGGACCCAGCGGTCGGCGTCTGTGCGCGCGCGGGTGGCGAGGCGAAGCTGGGCCGGCTTCGTGGGCCGCGTGCGCGAGTGGGAGGGCAGGCGGGCTGGCTCGCAAGGCTGAGCAGACCTAGGTTGCTGCTGCTCCCTATTCCTTCCTTTCTCTTTTTTTATTCTTTTTCTATTTTGTTTTCCTTTCTCTTTTATTTGTTGCCAATTTATTTAGGGTTTGATTTATTTAGTCTCATAATTATAGTTACAATACCTTCATTTTGGTTTGGGCAAGAGTTTAGGGCTTATATGTGGAGTCCACATACTTAGGTGGCACTTACTTAATTAATTAATTACATGATTAATTAATTATAGGTTGTTGCTTTTATTTGCACAACAAAAAGGGCAATGAGAACCTACTCATAATTTGGTATTAAGCACATGCATGATTTATTTGTTAGGAATTTAAATATGTATGATAAGTGACATACTTTGCATATGAAAATGAGTAATTAGGTTACAACTAAATGCAAACTAGGGTTTGACTTCTATATGTCACTCAACATCACATGGGGTTTTGAAGAAAAAATTTTGTCGTTGGAATTTTTGGTGTGTGGATTTTTGGGTTGTTACAGTCCTACCCCCTTAACAGAATCTCGTCCCCGAGATTAAAGTAGAACGTACCCTTCGAAGAGATAAGGATATTGTAGCCGGAGGTCAGACTCTTTCTCCCATGTTGCTTCTCTCTCAGTGTGTTTGCTCCGTTGGACCTTGCACATAGGAATAGTTTTGCTTCAGGTCTCTTTGGTATCTCTACCTAGAATTCTGATAGGATGCTCTTTATACTCAAGTGTGTTCTGAATGTCAAGTGGATCAGTCGAGATCACTTCATCGGGCACTCTCAAACACTTGCGTATCTGGGATACATGAAATACGGGTTTTACACCCGCCAATACCTCAGGTAGCTCAAGTTTGTAAGCGAGTTTTCCAATCCTCTTGCATATCTTGTATGGCCCAACAAATCTAGGGGCAAGCTTGCCTTTCATGTGGAATCTGATAGTTCCACGTAGCGGGGATACCTTGAGATAGACGAAGTCTCCCACATTGAACTCAAGTTCTCTTCTTCTTTTGTCAGCATAGCTCTTGTATCGACTTTGGGCAATTCTCAAATTCTCCTTTACTTGAGCAACTCCTTCTTTGGCATCTTGAATCTTAGCAAAGTCAAAGAATGATCTTTCCCCTGGTTGAGACCACATCAAAGGTGTCTTACAAGGTCTGCCATACAGTGCTTCAAATGGTGACATCTTGATACTGGCTTGGTAGCTGTTGTTGTAAGAGAACTCTACATAGGGTAGGCATTTCTCCCAATCAGAGCCATAATTCAGTACACTAGCGTGAAGCATATCTTCTAAGATCTGATTCACTCTTTCAGTCTGTCCATCTGTCTATGGGTGATAAGCGGTACTAAAATCAAGTTTGGTTCCAATGGACTTATGCAGGGCTTCCCAAAATCAGGACATAAACTGAGGACCATGATCAGATACAATGCTAGAGGGAGCTCCATGCAGTCTAAGAATATGCTCAACATATAGATCTGCTAACTTTTCGGCATCAGTCTTGGTCTTAACGGGTACAAAGTGAGCAACCTTGGTCAAACGATCTATAATCACCCAAATGGAATCATTGCCTTTCTGTGAACGGGGCAACCCGACTATAAAATCCATGGATATGCTCTCCCATTTCCACTCGGGAACGTCAAGAGGCTTCAGCAATCCTGTAGGCCTTTGATGTTCAGCCTTGACTCTATTATAGGTGTCACATCATGCCACATGTCCCGCAATGTCTGTCTTCATGCCTTTCCACCAAAGGTGTTTCTTCAAGTCTTGATACATCTTTGAACCTCCAGGGTGAATATAGTACTTAGAATCATGAGCTTCTGACAGAATTTTCTCTCGTAGTGCTGGATCGGAAGGGACACAGATTCTATCCTTGAACCAGATGGTTCCTTGTTCATCTTCATGGTGGTTGGTCTTGTAGCCTAGTTTCATCAGACCACGAAGATATTCGATCTCTTCACAATTTTTCTAAGCTTGACGAATGCGATCTGTGAGATCATACTGTATGCGGAGCTCATTCAACAAGCCATGCGGTAGTATCTCAAGCTAGAAATCTTCAATCTCTTCCTTGAGCTCAGATGGTACGGATTCAGTGATCAAAGTGTGACAGTAACTCTTGCAACTGAGCGCATCTATGACTACATTAGCTTTTCCTAGATGATAGTGAATTCTAGGTCATAGTCTTTAATCAACTCTAGCCAACGGCGTTGCCTCATATTAAAATCTTTTTGAGTGAAAAAGTACTTCAAGCTCTTGTGATCGATGTAGATATCACACTTGTTGCCTATCAAGTAGTGCCTCCAGATCTTTAATGCATGCACAACTACTGCTAACTCAAGATCATGAGTAGGGTAACGGTTCTCATGTTCTTTTAGCTGTCGAGAAGCATAAGCTATCACTCTTCCACCTTGCATCAATACACAGCCAAGTCCTTGATGGGATGCATTACAGTAGACCACGAAATCTTTACTGATATCAGGCAGTGCTAGCACAGGAGTTGTGGTAAGCTTCTGTTTCAATTCCTAGAAGCTTTGCTCGCACTCGGGCATCCATTCAAACTCCTTGGTCTTCTTCAGAAGGTTGGTCATCGGGCGGGCTATCTTGGAGAAGTTTTCATTGAATCAGCGATAATATCCAGCCAATCCTAAGAAACTTCTGACTTCTGTCACATTACGGGGTTGATCCCACTCTTTCACAGCTTCAATCTTGGCTGGGTCAACTGTGACACCTTCAGCTAATAGTACATAGCCTAGGAAGGCAACTTTCTGTAGCCAAAATTTGCATTTGCTAAATTTTGCGTAGAGTTGTTGTTGGGCTAGTTTCTCAAGCACAGTTCTCAGATGATGTTCATGTTCTTTAGAGGTGGGTGAATAGACAAGGATGTCATCAATGAATACTACCATGAACTTATCCAGTTCATCCATGAAAACCTTATTCATCATGTTCATGAAGTATGCAGGAGCATTCGTGAGTCCAAAGGACACCACGGTGAACTCAAACTGCCCATACCTAGTCACAAAAGCTGTCTTCAGGATGTCACTCTCTCGAATCTTCATCTGATGATAGCAGATCTGAGATCAATCTTGGAGAAATACTTGGCACCTCAAAGCTGATCAAGTAAATCATTGATCCTTGGTAGGGGGTACTTGTTCTTGATGGTGACTGCGTTCAAGTTCTGGTAATCAATGCACATTCTCATTGAGCCATCCTTCTTCTTAACAAACAAAACATGGGATCCCTAGGGTGAAGCACTAGGTCTGATATACCCCTTTGAGATGAGCTCATCAAGCTATTTCTTAAGCTTGGCTAGTTCATCAACTGACATGCGATAGGGTCTCTTGGCAATGGGTCCTGTTCCCAGCAAAAGATCGATGATGAACTCTACATCACGGTATGGTGGCATACCCGGTAATTCTTCAGGGAATACATCAGAATAGTCTCTGACCATAGGCACATCATGAACTGTCTTCTCCTCTTTTTGTGATTCTGAACTGGCTTTAAGGGCATATAGGATAGAAGTGGACTTTTCGGACTGAGGTTCACACCTAATAACTTGGCCTGATGGGTGGGTCACTTGAACGTATCTAGGTGAACATGATATGATACCTCAGTGAATGGTTAGCCAATCCATACCTAAGATGACATCTAAGCTCATGGAAGGTAACAGGGTTAGGTTGGCTTCAAAGATAAGACCCTCAATGGTAAGACTCACTCCCTTACAGATGCGGGTGCACTTTAGGTCTCCTAAAGGTGAGCTGGTGATGATAGGCTTTCCACATGGGGTTACAGGCAGGTCATGCTCTCATGCAAACTTGGATGATATGTAAGAACAAGTTGCTCCAGAGTCAAATAGAACTGATGCAGTATTGCCATTAACTAAAAACATACCGTACACAACGTCAGGGGCAGCCTGTGCTTCCTTGGTGTCCAGATGGTTGAGACGTCCATGAGTAGCAGATCCCTTGAACTGAGACTTATGAGTGGCTGAGTTCTAAGGGCACTCAGTGGCTTTGTGACCCGATTGGCCACAAGCAAAGCAGGTGAAAGGCGCACCACCTATAGGGGTTGGCGTGGGTGCCTTCTAGTTTCTAGTGCTTGGTGCAGAGCAGTTCTGTGCTGGGCGTTCATTCGTTGAGCGAGGACAGTTGGAACGGTCCTGAGTGTTGTGGTCCTAAGCATAATGGTCCTGGGTGTAACGATCCTAAGTAGGGCGGGAGTATTTGGTGGTGTAGCCTCCACCACCCCTACTCGATCCAGGGTTGTCATCCCTATTGTGGCGAGAGCGTTCCCTGGATGGTGCATCTCTGTGGAACCTCTTGCGATTATGACCACGGAAGGACTCCTTAGGCTTACACTTCCTCTCCCTATACTCCTCTCCAGCTTTAGCTCGATCCTTCTCGATCTGGATGCAGCGATCCACCAGAGCATGCAGCGTGCTACTCTCAATACCGCCAAACTTCAACTTGATGTGCGGGTTAAGTCCCTTGCGGTAATAGTATAGCTTCTCCTTCTCAGAGTTCACAACATAGGAAGGTGCATAGCATAGAAGGTTGGTGAAACGAGTAGTGTACTCAGTCACCCTATCCTTTCCCATCTTGATGTTGTGGAACTCCTTGGCTTTGGCCTCCATGATACCCTTGGGAATGTGATACTCATTGAATGCTTTGGCAAACTCATCCCATGAGATGTTGGCAGGGTCCTCATGGGAATCACTAAAACTGTCCCACCAGGCACGTGCTGCACCGGTGAGCTAGTGTGTGGCAGCTCCAACACACTCATCGTCAGTGAAGGTGGTGAGGTTGAGCTTCTTTTCCACCTCCTTGAGCCAGTCATCAGCTACAAGCGGGTCAGGGTCGGTGCCATCATAGGTAGGTGGCCTCAGCTTTAGAAATCCCTCCAACTTCCTTTGGAAGTCATTCTGCTAATCTCCCTGGTGATGGTTTGCTCCATCTACAAGAGCTGCAAGAAGCTGGGTCTGTTGTGCCATCACCTCTGCCAGGTTCGGTGGTGGTGGTGGCAGAATGTTCTCCTCAGGCGGTGGGGTATTCTCTAGGTTGAAGGGTATCCCTCCACGGCCATGGCCACGGCCATGGTTGTTGCCACCACGCCCCCCATTTGGCTCATCTGGTTCGGGGGTGGGCGCACGTCCATGGTTCATTAGGCGAGCATATCGGCGGTTCGGCATCTGCAACACGGATCATAGGAATTTTAGTGTTTATGCCATAAGTGCTTATAATTCAGTATGATTACATGATTTCGACAATTTAGAGAAAAACATTTATACTATCCAACACTCATTACAAAGAAGCAATAAGATCCATAATATGCAATAAGATCCAAAACATCCATTACATGGGTTTTATTACGTAGCATCATCTCCAGTAGCTACACTTGGAGACTCGCGAGAATCGTTCTACGCATAGTGTCTCATATTACATCTCATAAGGGGTACATCATGGGGTACAACTTATGGAAGCCACTGACATGACTCATGACCACGTAGGGTCATCTACTCTAACTCGTACACCGCATCTAGGATATGACTGTTCTCGATCTTGATCTCCTTGTCAGACTTGTGAAGTCAGGACACGTACTTCAAGGCCTCAGTGAGCTCCTCGGTAGGCTTGGCTCCAGGTAGGGTAGGGCAGGCATCTAGGTTGAGACGAGTTGGGGCTAACTCAAACTCCTCTATCCTAGGCTTCGTCTTGCTACGAATCTCCTTGGGTAGCTGATCCCACATACCCTTCATCTCCTTAAGGCGCTTCTTGTCAGACTTCTGCCAAGCCTACCAAGTCCTCTCACACTTGTCCTGTAGGTACTCATTCTGCCTGAGTGCCTCGATCAGGTAACCCTTGTTGCGAACGACCTTCTTCCTGAACTCCTCTAGATCCTGAGTCATGGTCTTGTTCTTAGATTGGATTTTTAGCATATCAATCCCCTTAGACCTCTCTCTATCTCCTCTACGGTTGAACTCGGCCCTCTTGTTGTCCAACTCTCTCTGCAACTCCAAGACCTTGCTGTCGAGGTAGCAGTTCCTGTTGCCTAGGTCAGTGGCTTTGTCCTATAAGTCAGCGACCTTGGCTCTATGGACTTCTTCACGACGGTTGAGCTTGTCCTGTAGCTTGGCAACTGTCTCAAGCAGACTAGCTCGCTCCTATGCTCCTAGCGAGTCTCGCTCCTGGTACTCCCATAGAAGGGCTTGGTCCTGACACCTCTACTCAAGCTGGGTCACGTACCTATCCTGCTCTAGTAGGTGGATAGCCGAGACGCGAAGGCATCTATCCTCCTTGGCAAAGATAACTCTGTCGGCTACAAAACTCCACTCACTAGGGGTAAGGCTAAGGTTGAGGGCCTAGGGAAGTAGACAAAACTCTATCATCTTTAGGTGCTCATAGTGGTCCCTCATCACTCTACGAAGTGCACTGTGTGAGACAGCTCGTACTCCCTCCTCAACTGTGTCCTCTATAGTCAACTCGATGAAAGCTGGGATAGAAGGTAAGGTAGTGCTAGCTAGGAACTCGACTAAGGTGACAACTGGTCCTTCGATTCCTCCTTCCTAAGCTGACTTCCTAGTGTAGGTGACCTTGACAAGCTCATCAGGGACTCCTAACATGATGAGAACTCGGCAGAGGGTCTGTGCAAAACCCCCGAGCTCACGTAGGTTGAAGGTAAGCTTGGCGTGGTCCAGAGGTAGCGGTCCTATAGGTGGCCATTCGATGGTTGTTGCCATCTGCATGTTTTAAGGAAACATGTGTTAGCAGGTCAATAATAGATGAGCCTTGCATAAAAGTAAATGTAGGGTCGATATATAACCGAAAGAAGGGCTATTCACGTCCTATTCTATCGTCCATTTCTGATGGTTTCGTCCTAGGGTCAAGTATGGCTCTAATACCAACTGAAACGACCTGATTTCTGTGGAGGGAAATCCACAGAGTCGGAGTGTATTATGACCATTGTAGATCATATTACCCAAATTCTAGTTGAATACCACATCCATACAACGATAATATCAGAGTACATAAAGTGTGGAATTACATAAATTATTACATCGCCGCATCGGCGGAATCAAAAGTAGCATTCATCCAGAACAGCTTGGAGATAAGATCGCCAAAACTTGAGCATAGGAACGAACCCCTCAACCATCAAACTCCTCAGAGCTATACTCCTCAGCAGAACCTGTGTGCCAAAGTTTATCAGTACAATTTGTACTGGCCACTCCCACCCTATGAGCATTGCTTTGTGGAAATTGAATGCAAGTTGGATATAATCAAAAGGAACCTATAAGGTTGGGGTTTCATATGTTTTAGTATATCAAGTATATAATAATAGTTGGTCAAGTTTTAACACCATTCCCACACCCATTCCACCCCATTTCTGTCCAGAGATAGGTTTCGATCCTGGGATCGATATACCACCATCTCCATATCATCACCATACCATCGCTCAGTCGACAGGCCAACTCCCTCTCGGCACTACCTCATGGCCCATAGCCCCTGGCTATGACCAATGCTCTCTCATGAGGGAAGAAGAGAAGAACTCATCTCGCTATCTAGTTTAAGCGAAACCCAGGAAAGGTCCATAGCCGACAAGTTGGCATATGTATCGATCGATCAACTATACACTCGGCAGAGGTTTTACAAAACCACAAGATCTGCCTTCTTCGCTGACCATCGTCAACTGGGCTGATTCCGGCCGCTTGCTAGCCTAGGATAATGCCACTCTACCATTCAGCCTTGGTACACCCCAAGTCTAGTCTAGGGTGGCTAAAACTGTGAGTCATGAGCTGGGTCCACAAGGTCTCCATGAAGTCTCAGAAGGGTGTGGGGGAAATCCTCCGTGCCCTGTACCTCCTTGCACTATCCGCTATCAACCTAGCAGTAGTGGCAATATCCTACCAAGTAGTCCGGCCGTCCTGCACCATATAGGGCGAGTGGTACGTAAGGCTTCCCGGTGAGTCTGAGTACTAGTAAGTCCTTAGAGATGACCAAGCCAGAATGTCTTCATCAGGGTTTTACCGTGCCACCACAGCACCTCCACCCCGGGCTCCTCCCATCATAGGTTCACACACAGGGCCACCTCATATCACCATTTACCCACCACAGGTATCCATTCTAGGGGTGCCTAGGTAGCACCTCATGGCAAGACTTGCCCTAGGCTCATCGTATACTCCAACTTGGTCGACACAACCCTTACCCTCCACACACCCAAGTCACACACACAGCACTCTCCCCATAGTCCAGATAACTCTAGTTTCCACCACGCATCAATATGGTATATATAAGCGTAGTAGAAATAATAAGCAGTGAAATATAGCAGCAAATGTGTGACTTAGCCTATCAGCAGGGTGAGCAGGGGTAAGGTTGCATCAAGTTAAAGGCCATCAAGAAAGCATACTACCATGCAAGTCCTATCATAGTGTGATTATAATAATAAAGTAAAGTAATAGCAGCTCTATATTAGCCATGCGTAATAGGTGCTATGAGATTGGGTGGGATGTGGCACCTTTAGTGAAGTCGTCTCCATACTCCTCATGGTACTCTCGGTCCTCGTCTATCTGGTTCTCCTCTAAGTCTGCAAACGATCGTATTATAGTCACGTTAGCGACGTCTGTAGAATAGCACAAAAAGTAATGAAAATTCAAAAGAGCCAAATGCACTCAAACATGGGTTCATTGCGTAGAGCTGGATTTTAGATGAATTTTGGTCCTAGTCTTGTATTTTTCTGAGTTTGTATGAGTTAGTTATGAATTTCCAAAGTTTCAATCATTTTTGAAAATGGGAAAAGGCTGAATTAATATCGTGCTGACACGTGTCACGCTCCTGTTGGTCCACATGGCATGCTGACATCAGTATGACATTAGCATGATGTCATCATCTTGGCTCTAGTACTGACAGGTGGGTCCAGAGCTGCTAACATCAGCAGTTGACGTCATCGTGACATCATCATGATGTCACCTCGGCTGTGTTTGTCATTGACAGGTGGGACCCACATGACGTCAGCATGACGTCACCCACTGACAAGTGGGTCCAGTGGCTCTATGTCGCTGACTTGTGGGCCCGGTCAATGGTCAGCTCAGGCTGGGTCCAAACTGGGCCGGTTGGGCCTGGATGCGGGCTGGGCTTTGGCCTGCCATGTGGCGCACGCTGGTGCAGCCATGTCGTCTTACTGGGCCACTAACGGGCCGTGATCCATGGGCGCAGGTGACGTGTGGTTCATGGTGAACCCACCTGCGTTGGTCCATAGACCGTAGAGCCGGTCTATGAAGGACTTGGTCCATTTACTCCTTCCTAGGGTTTGGTTCACGTGCACGACGTGGTCGTGGTTGGAGCTCGACGGAGCTACTCGGGATGTGGTCGATGTGGTCGTGGTTGGAGCTCGGCGGAGCTTCTTAGGATGTGGTCTACGTGGTCATGGTCGGAGCTCGGCGGAACTGCTCGGGACGTGGTTGACGTGGTCATGGTCGGAGCTTGGCGGAGCTGCTCGGGACATGGTCGACGTGGCTCGCCGACGACTCGGTGTGGCTCGCTTTCATCCTTGGATGGATGGGTACACGGCGAGTCATTGTCACAACGAAGCTGCATCATCATGGAAGACGTTGATGAAGAGAATTCCCATCAGGTTCGCCGAAAGATCAGCACGCACAGTGCACGGACGTGTGGCCAGCGAGGGGAAAATCCCATTCTCTTCCCCGATGGGGCTCCCACCAGCGGTGAGGTCACCGGCGAGCCCCCACAGTGGCGCTAGCGTCCAATTTGGGTAGGCAATAGCTTCCCCATGCCATGGCGACTATGACGGTGGGGTCGGGGCGATGGCTAGGGCTTCCTAGGGCTCTGGCCATGGTGAACGGTGGCGTTGGTTTGTCGGCGTGCATGGACAGGGCTGCAGTGGTAGCGAGAGCCCAGTTGGAGGAGCGGTGAGCTCCATGGTGCTTCTACGGCCACGGTGGGCGTGTTGAAGGAGCTCTTGGTGCTCCCAGTGGCTTCGGCCATGGTGGTGGGGGCAAAGCGGAGGCGGTGGCGCTCCGACAAGGTGCGATGCGACAACATAGGGCTCCGGTGGGCTTCTTCCTCGGCTAAGGTGAGCGTGGTGTGTCTCTCGTCATGGTGGAGCTAATCGGGGTGTCAACATCGCCTTTACTACAACGTAGAAGACGCAGTGGTCTCACCATGGTTGTGCTCTCGGCCATGGTGAGTGTGCCGGTGCACGTGCGCTCCTGCTCCGATGTACAACATCATGGCTGGGGTCCTCCTTTTGGCTGATGGCAGCGCTCACGGCGCGTCCTAGGTCTCGGCAAGCGTGGCCATGGTGGCCTCCCTAGCTAACCAGTTGGGCTAGGCCAGAGCTCGAAGCTTCAGCAAGGTTTTGATCATGGCAGTGCACGTTCCATTTGGCTAGGGAGGTGGTCTCAGCAAGATGGCTCACCACGGGGAGCTCGAAGGCGATGGTGGTGGTGCAGTGTCGATGGTGTAGCAGAGCCAAGCCGGGATAGAGGTACTCGCCATCTTCTGTGCTGGCGGCTCCTCCCTTCTTGCTCCGGCAGCAGCGTCCTTCTTCGCGCATCTCCTTCTCCTCTCATCCCTCGGCTTAGTGCGTTGGTGCGAACCACACGGCGGCGGCGGGGTGTGATGAGGTGCTAGGGTTTCGGGCTCCTCCTTTTATAGGTGAAGCTCTAGGCTTCTCCAATGGCGGTTGATCGGGCGGCGGTGATGCGCGGTGCGCATCAGATGGCTCACGGGCGCGGGGCAGTTGGTGGCGTAGGGGTTGCGTGGGCGCGACTCCAAGGGAACAAGGTCATGCGATTTGCGTGACCCTAGGCCCGCGCCTGCTACTTCGGTCGGGGCTCGGTCGGGAGGAGATGCTGGCGTGGGGAGGAAGAAGACCCTGTTGCTGTGGTGGCTGACGCGTAGGGTTCGGTTGGCAGTGGGTGCGGCTCAGGCACGTCACGACGCGGTGAAGCGGTACGAGCTGGCAGGTGGGACCCAACGGTCAGCGTCTGTGCGCGCGTGGGTGGCGAGGCGAAGCTGGGCCAGCTTCATGGGCTGCGTGCGCGAGTGGGAGGGCAGGTGGGCTGGCTCGCAAGGCTGAGCAGACCTAGGCTGCTGCTGCTCCGTATTCCTTCCTTTCTCTTTTTTTATTCTTTTTCTATTTTGTTTTCCTTTCTCTTTTATTTGTTGCCAATTTATTTAGGGTTTGATTTATTTAGTCTCATAATTATAGTTACAATACCTTCATTTTGGTTTGGGCAAGAGTTTAGGGCTTATATGTGGAGTCCACATACTTAGGTGGCACTTACTTAATTAATTAATTACATAATTAATTAATTGTAGGTTGTTGCTTTTATTTGCACAACAAAAAGGACAATGAGAACCAACTCATAATTTGGTATTAAGCACATGCATGATTTATTTGTTAGGAATTTAAACATGTATGATAAGTGACATACTTTGCATATGAAAATGAGTAATTAGGTTACAACTAAATGCAAACTAGGGTTTGACTTCTATATGTCACTCAACATCACATGGGGTTTTGAAGAAAAAAATTTGTCGTTGGAATTTTTGGTGTGTGAATTTTTGGGTTGTTACACTAAGTGACTGGGCGTTAGGACTTTCGGCATGAGTTGTGACTTCGTATGGTCAGGAGTTCCAGCTTACGTCCGAACTTCCGACACCGACAGTCACTAAAAATATTCTACGTGCTCTTGAAGTGCTAGAGTGTCTCTCTTTTGATTTTATTTTTATGCTTGAGCACTCTATCTTCCTCAGACCAACTAAGTTTGCATCCCTCTTTATAGTGCGATGGATCCTAAACTCAAAAAACAAAAATAAAACCTTTGGAGAGCATTTTGAGTTATCCGCCTTTACAACTTCAAGAATTGAGGGATACCATTTTATATTTATCAACTCTTTGAATCTTTCATGGGACTAATAGCTGTGACATATCTTATTAAGATCGCATTAGTCCCTAATTTGGATGTCATCAATACACTAAAACCCACATAAGGGGCAAATGCACTTTCAATCTCCCCCTTTTTGGTAATTGATGACACCCAACTTAGGTTTTTATAAGAATGAAAGAATTTAAAGCTTTTGAAACCCAAAATTTATGAAGAGCTCCCCGTTGATGTATGCATGAATTTCAATTTCAATTAGAATCATCTATACATGATTTGCATACATTAAGACAAAAGCTCCCCCTAAATTTTGTAATCCATGGGGTGCAACAAGTGTGTGTGAACAAATATATATCCATGAAAAGAAATACAATATGACATGTTATTTCACACAGTCAAGTAAAAGAGAATATGATGGCCAAGATTTCAAAGTAAAAACTTGAAGCAACACATGGCCATCCAAAATACATCCACCATCACTAGTAGAGACAAGTACAAGCTAATAAGATAGATAATAACCATTACTTGTCCTACAATCATGCATCACAAACATATATATATATATATATATATATATATATATATATATATATATATATATATATTTGTCCATCACATACTAGCCACCACACAACATAGTTCACACAAGCTAAAGGTTTTTAAGTCTCAAAACTAAATGACCAACTAACTTATTACAAGATAGATCAAAGCCTAACACTCCCCCTTTGTCAACAAGTGCCAAAAGGGGTTGGCCACATGAAAAACTAACTACTCATCCTTGTAGTCATCATCCTCATCTTGGTCACCATCATCACCACCATTGTCGTCTTCATCATCATCATCCTCCATGTAGTCCTCATCTTCTTCAGTTGCCTTGCTCTTGCCATGAGGGCGAGAAGCCGCATCATCCTTATATGCCACACAAGCCTCATCATAGAGTTCCAAAGGATCATGGGGAGGCACAAACGGCGGTGGAGGAGAAGACACAATACCTGCATGCTGTTCCAAACGATAGAGCCTCTCTTGCATATCATGCTCACATTGAGCACTAGCACAACATTATTCAAACATGTAGGTCATGAGGAACTTGAACTTGTTGGGCTTCTTACCAGAAGAGGAAGAAGAGAGTGACTCGACACTAGAAGAGTGAGCAACAGCAGTAGGTGGTGAAGCACCATGATGAGAGCGAGAACCCAAAGCACCTTTGCATTTGGCTTGGACTGCAACAGCTTTCTTCTTTAGTTCCTTTGCAGCTGTGATAGATGTCTTGTTGGAGATCTTGAGGAGGTTGTGCTGAGTGTCTATGAGGAACCGGATGCTGGACACTTGCTCAATCACATGCATGATGTAGGGGGCATAGGGAAGATGCTTCATCAGATCCTTAGTAGCATCTTGTATCTTGTTCCAAATGTATCGACTGATGGAAAATTTCTAAAAATCACCACCAAAGCACTGAAGCACCTTCTGAGAATCATCACGAAGGAAGGTGGAGTCACCTTGCTTTGGATACAAGATCTATCGTAGAATGTTATTGAGGACATAGTAGTAGGGCTTTAGATATGCAGTCTATCCATCAGCTGTATGTCCATCAAGATATATATGCTGGTACTCCTCCAAAGACACATCCACATACTCAGTCAGTTTAGGTGCAGTACGGTCGGCTTAACTTAAACCCAGAAGGTGAGAGAAAGTAATAAAATCCACCTTATAGTGCTTGCCTTCAGTGGTCCGATGGATAATGTCAATAGCACTGGTAGAGTCTCTCTCATGATGATAGGAAGCATAAAACTAATAGATAAGCTCATTGTTCCAATGCTTCCTAAATTCTAGCAAGTAGGACAGCCCCATTGAGCGTATATCATGAACCATCTGCTCTAGCTCGGGCTACTTGAACAAACCAAGAGAGTAGGCATCAATGCATTTCATCCGAAGGACCAACGGCTCCCTCTTCTTCAAAAACTTCTGATAGATGATGTAATCATAAAAATCAAAATGAAACGGGTGCCAGAAGCGATACTCAAGCTGGAGATCCTTCTCATCCTTAGCATAAAGATTTCTTCCCCTCATGGACCTGATGTCCCTAACCTGGTGATGGTAGTTAACTAGTAGAGGAGGAGTCCAGCCACCAGCAGGATTAGGAGACATGGCGGGCTCCCGCATGATTGGCAAAATGCCTAGGAAGGGAACAAGCTCAGTGACGAAGCCTAGGCCATGAGTCAGGGTATGAACAGGTGGAGCAGCAATGGTGTGGCTAGCATGCTCAAGTGCTTCTTCTTCTACATCAACAATTAGAACATCCCCAACAGAGGCTGGGGCAGGAAGAGGAGCGGCAGCAGATGAGCCTTGATCATCACAACGACAAGCAGCACAGGAACCACCAGCACCAGCACGGTGATATGCCGCTTTGGTGTGGCCAGATGGCCTAGGGACAGCGGTAGGGTCTTAATTCTTCTTGGACCCCTTCTCTTTGTGACGTGATGGACTGCCACCATCCATGACTGCAGAAAACATGAAGGGAAATTGGGAAACAAGACAATGAGAAGTGAACAAACATTGAGAAGTGAAGAAACATGAATGGAGTGGTCACCATTGGGTTAGGAGTCCCAACCATTGTTGGGAGTTCCGACAGCCAGGACATCCGGCCAATGTTGGGAGTTCCGACGGTCAGAACCTCCAACGGTCGCTGGGACTTCCGATGCACATGGTGATGAGCCCATTCATGGGGCTTCAAATCACAACACACATATACACAAGGAGGATAGAGGAGTAGATAGGGAGGAAGAATAGAGGCAAATCACAAGGTACATTGACAATAGGGTTAGGGCACCACAGTAGTACCTTGAATCGAGGAAAGAGGAGGCGGAGAAAGACAAAATCCGTAGTCCACGAATGAATCAACAAGCACTAGCACCACCATGAACGAAATCCCCACCACTAAACTGAGGATGAAGATCAAAGCATGGGCAGTGGAAGGGGGCAGAGATATTGGAAGTGTTGGCAGGACCCCCGACGGTGCAACCAGAGGGGATGGGGGCCGGTGCTCCTGGCAGGCCAGAGCCGTAGGTGAGGCACGATGCGACGACACAAGTAGGAGCGAGGGCAGCGCGAGGAGAGGTGAGGGCGATGGGAGTGCGGGGAGGAAGAAAATAACCGCAGTAAAGGGACCGGTCTGGGTATAAATGGCGTGGTCAAATGACGCAGCGCGGTCAAACGACACGACATGGTCAAAAACCTAGATCTACGTCGAGACTCCTAGGGGTTGGGCTAGGACTTTCGGTAGTTGGGAGTCCTGACGTGAGCCATGACTTATGGCCGTTAGAAGTTCCGACCTATGTTGGTTTGACTCAAGAAAATTGAAAAACACCTCAGCTTGAACTCACTATACCATGTGGGGCAAAAATATGATGGACATTAATATTTTCACAAGTGGCTAGATTTCATTCAATCAACACAAAGCAATTGTCACTCATGAAAATTATAAAATAGATTTTGAAAGTGTCACACAATATTTTCTTAATTCTTTTCTCCTAACTAGATCAAACAAAGTGTGTGCAAGACATCAATCCACGTTATGAGAATCAATGATATTTAGTTCACTCCTCAAAGCACAAAATCTTGACTCATCTAGGGGCTTTGTGAAGATATCGGCTAGTTGCTTTCCGGTGCTCACATGGTGAATGGTGATATCTCCCTTGGCTTCATGGTCTTTCAAAAAGTGATGCTGGATGTCTATGTGCTTTGTTCGAGAGTGGTTTACAGGGTTGTTTGCCAACTTAATGGCACTCTCGTTGTCACACAAAAGTGGAATCTTAGTGAACTCACATCTAAAGTAGTTGGGCACAACAAGCACTGGCCGCCACATACTCGGCTTTGGCGATGGACAAAGCAACAAAATTTTGCTTCTTAGAGCTCCAAGACACTAAGGATCGGCTAATAAATTGGCAAGTCCCAGTAATACTCTTTCGGGTTACTTTGCAACCGGCATAATCCGAATCAGAATAGCCAAGTAACTCAAAAGTGGAGCCCTTAGGATACCACAAGCCAAGATTAGAAGTGTGCACTAAATACTGAAAAATTCTCTTAATGGCCATCAAATGACATTCTTTCGGATTAGCTTGAAATCTTGCACACATGCACACGCTAAGCATAATATCAGTCCTAGATGCACAAAGGTAAAGAAGGGATCCAATCATGGAGTGATATACCTTTTGATCGATGTCCTTTCCTCCTTGATCAAGGTCAAGATGTCCATTGGTTGGCATGGGTGTCTTGAGGGTCTTGGCCTTGTCCATGTTAAACTTCTTCAACATGTCATTGGTGTACTTGGTTTGACTTATGAACGTGCCATCCTTGAGTTGCTTGATTTAAAATCCAAGGAAGAACTTCAACTCTCCCATCATGGACATCTCGAACCTATTTGTCATAATTCTACTAAATTCCTCATAAAAAGCCACATTAGTACTACCAAATATTATGTCATCGACACATATTTGGCAAACAAAGATATCATTATTGACTTTGCGAGTAAACAAAGTAGCATCGACCTTTCCTATCTCAAAACCTTGTTTGAGTAGGAAATCATTCAAGCAATCATACCAAGCTCTAGGGGCTTGTTTGAGCCCATAGAGCGCCTTGTCGAGCTTGTAGATGTGGTTTGGATACTTGGGGGTCTTCAAAGCCCGGTGGTTGCTCTACATACACCAACTCGGATAGGGGGCCATTGAGAAATACACTCTTCACATCCATTTGATATAGCTTGAAATCATGATGAGTGGCATAGACAAGTAGAATACATATTAATTCTAGCCTAGCCACTGGTGCATAGGTCTCCCCAAAATCTAAGCCTTCAATTTGAGTGAATCCTTGAGCCACCAACCTTGCCTTGTTCCTTGTTACCACACCATGCTCATCTTGCTTGTTGCGAAAGACCCACTTGGTTCCAATCACATTTTGTTTGGGCCTTTCCACCAAGGACCAGACTTCATTCTGAGTGAAGTTGTTCAACTCCTCTTGCATGGCTATCATCCAATCTAGATCATCGAGTGCCTCTTCCACCCTATAAGGTCCCAAAGGAGAAACAAATGAGTAATGTTCACAAAAACTTGCTAAACAGGAATGTGTAGTTACCCCTCATCGAATGCTCCCCAATATGTTATCAATGGGATGATCCTGTTGAATGGATTGATGCACTCTAGGATGTGGCACTTGAGTTGATCTTTGGATGGGGCCATCATCGTCATCATCATGGTCATGATTGATTAGAGGATCACAACCATGAGCTTGTGGAGGGTTGATTGCACTTATTTCTTCATTGTTGAGTTGAGGTTGAGCTTGCTCATTGTTGACACCATGTTCATGAGAATGACCTTGTGCTTCATTTGATCTCCCATCTTGATTATTTCTTGTTGTAGAAGCTTCACCATGTTCATTGGATGAAACATGATGAATGGTTGGATCAAGATCATCATGCACAACATGGTCTTCATCTTCATCTTCGACGGGCTTTACTTCACTAATGGCAAGCTTCTTGATTGCTTTATGTGTAGCTTCTTCATTACCTACAATCTCAACATTGACTTGCACCTTTTAAGAGCTGTCGGTTTTCATCAAAAGTCTCGTCTACCATGATTTCAATCAAACCGGTGGTTTTATCAAAAACATGATATCCATGTTTGTTAGTACAATAACTAAGTATGAAACCTTCATCAACCTTTGGTGCAAACTTAGAGCTTTTGGATTTCTTGTTAAGTATGAAACACTTGGAT
The DNA here is from genome assembly GCF_019320115.1 of Miscanthus floridulus. Lineage (NCBI taxonomy): Eukaryota > Viridiplantae > Streptophyta > Magnoliopsida > Poales > Poaceae > Miscanthus > Miscanthus floridulus. The sequence continues at coordinate 22,120,058 of NC_089581.1, forward strand.
CCAAAAACTCTAAAGTAGTGCACCTTAGGGTTTTTACCGGTTAGAAGTTCATAGGCAGTCTTTTCTCTTTTCTTGTGAAGATATAAGCGGTTGATGGCATGGCATGCAGTGTTGGCCGCTTCTGCCCAATAGTTGGTTGGAGTCTTGTACTCATCCAACATTGCTCTTGCGGCTTCTATGAGCGTTCGTTCTTCCTCTCCATAACACCATTTTGTTGTGGAGTGTATGGAACCAAAAACTCATGCTTGATTCCTTCTTTATCAAGAAACTCTTCAATGTTGGTGTTCTTGAACTTTGTCCCATTGTCACTTCTAACTCTCTTGATTTTGACATCAAACTCATTTTGGGCTCTTCTTGCAAACTTCTTGAAGATACCTTGGACTTCACTCTTTTCACGGAAAAAGAATACCCAAGTGAAATGAGAATAATCATCAACAATTATGAAACCATATTTGTTACCACCAATGCTTATATAAGCGACGGGTCCAAATATGTCCATGTGAAGCAACTCCAATGGCCTTTTGGTTGTCACAACATTCTTGACGGGATGTTCAGCTCCAACTTGTTTTCCCGCTTGGCATGCGCTACAAATTCTATCTTTCTCAAAAGAAACATTTGTTAGTCCAAGGATGTGTTCACCTTTTTGAAGTTTGGCCAAGTTCCTCATCCCAATATAGGCAAGTCAATGATGCCATAACCAACCCATGCTTGATTTTGCTATTAAACAAGTCTCGGGATTTACTCTATTTGATGTGAAATCAACTAGATAGAGTTTCTCTTTTAAATGACTCATAAATGCAACAGAGGAATCCTTCCTTCTATAGACTTCTACACCCTTATCCATAAAGAGACAATTGTAACCCATCTCACAAAGTTGTGAGACGGACAACAAATTATATCTCAACGAATTCACAAGTAAAACATTTGAAATGGAATTATCATTTAATATAGCAATTTTACCCAATTCGAGAACTTCTCCTTTTCCATTGTCACCAAACATAATATTTCCACTTTGATCATGACTTGGTTGGAATGACTTGAACATGTCCTTCTCTCTGGTCATATGATTAGTGCATCCACTATCCAACACCAACTTGTTCCACCGGAGGAATATTCCTATAAAGACAAATCAAACTTTTGTTTTAGGTACCCAAAAAAATTTGGGTCCTAGGGGGTTAGTCACATAAAACTTGGGCACCCAAACACTCCTCATAATTTCCTTCCTCTTTTGGGCACCAACATACTTGACCACAATCTTGCCATCCTTGCCCCAACAACACATATAGTCACTAGCATAGCACCGTGGAAGTGGTGCTTGTGGCTTGGGGGCCTCAGATTGCTTCATCTTGATTGTCTTGTCACTTGTAGGTTGGATCTTTGGAATGTAGACCTTATTGTTGGCCTTGCATATAAGCTCATCAAGAGCAACACCCTTGTTGAACTTCACACAAGGCACACCATTGATCATGTTCCTTCCATTGGCCTTTCCATTATACCTATTGTAGCCAATGCCTTCCTTGATTGATGGGTGCCTTGATGACTTGTATATAGTCTTGTTGGATTGCTCTTGACACTTGCACCCATTCTTCAAGATCATCTTTAACCTATGAATCTCCTTGTCTTTCTTCTCTAACTCAACAAGGTTAGTTGTATATGCATTCACATCAATTTTATAGCATCTTTCATAACCATTACTAGTGGAGACATTAGAGTCTTTGGTTGCCTTAAGAGAAGTTGAAGCACTAGCCCAAAGAGTACTATAGTTTAGCTCAAGATTTTGGTATTTTTCTTCCAAACGTGTGAGGATTTCCTAAGCTATACTTTTCTCATTCTTGAGGCTAGCTACTTGATCATTAACCGAGGAATGTTCCTTAGTCAATTTCTCAATTGAGTCATTGGCTAAAGATAATTCTACGATTAACTTCTCAACCTTCATCTTTTCCTCAGCGATAGATGCTTCAAGTGCAAGATTTTTCTCTCTCTTGAGTGATTATATCTCCTTGCAACTCTAAGCATCTATCCATCTTCTCTAATTTCTTTATTAGCATGTTTATTTTAGTGAAGGCCTTTTTGTGGCAGAACCTCCTAAGGAATCAGGCCCACGTGCACCTATCGTTGTCTTAACAGACCTCGGATAGCATACACGAGTTCCCAACAACTCAACAGGTCTGTCGGGTGTCCTCGGGAAACCCGAATCATCCACGATTCTCTTTTTAAACAGGATCCCAATCACAGTCATTGCAGATTACAATAGTTTATTCAAATATATACCAGAGTAAAAGATAGCGGAAGTCTTAAGATAAGATAGTTACAAACCAGTTGTTTTCAAACTTACAATACCATAAGTGTCATACAACCATAGTAGCGGGATAATATTACATTAACTTTATTTATCATACAAACTAGTGCCTTGTCCAAAGGCCATTCATCACTCCTCATCGTCATTGACTTCAAACACAGATATGCAGCAGGGACCAAAACAAGCCTGTGCATGTGACTCAACCTGCAACAAGGGTTAACAAACCCTAAGTACAAAGGTACTCAACAAGACTAACCCGACGTAACGGGGTGTAAGACTTTTAATGATGCAGGGGTTTGGGACAAGGTAAGGATGTAGTGAAATTCAAAGTCCTTTGCCAAAAGCTTACTATTCTTATCCTATTTTCAAATTTTACCCTTAAGACCTTTAGTTCATTATCTCAAACTAATTGTACTTTTCCCATATTCCATTCCTTCTCATTCCATTATTTTCTCATATTTTAGTAATTCACCAGTCCTGCATTGCTTCTGTAATGAATCAAGTCTCCATATCCGTGGAGCACCGGCAATTCGAATTGATCCAAGTCCCAGCTGGGGATTCCTTATCACATGACATATGTAGAACTTAATCTTGCATATATCAACCTCGCTACTGGATCCTCCTATACTAAGCCGTCTCCACACCACCCAAGAGCACAGCACACCTCAAATCCGGCCACATTCCAGCCACGAGGGTACATGCTACTCCCGCCATCTCTCCACTCCCAGTGCGTGGGCATTCGTCTTAGTATCGGATTAGCCGAAGTTGGCTTACCGGAGTATGTGACCAGTACTACAAAGTGTCTCGTTTAGAAGATCCACAATGAGTGGCCTTTAAGCGACATAGTCGGCAACATTACCCAATATTCAAGATAAGTCACCCGACTAGTCTCAAGTTCATTCTACCTTCTTTCTTTCTTTGGCCAGTATGTCATCTTTGATAGTATCAAAACTTTTACTTTGAAAGCCTACCATAAAGCATACTAAGCATACTACGCCTTGATGAATAAAAACATCTTCAAGGATGGTAAACAATTAACAAGGTAGGTAATGCATCAAGTAGGTAACATTTGAATAAATCAACTTAATGCAATAGATAACATAGGTGATAAACTTTTCAAAGTAAACAAGGTAAGGGTTTAATGCATAAACCGGGGCTTGCCTTCGTTGATGATCTCAGGTTCCGGATCAGTACCACAATTATCGAATCCCGTGACAACCGGGGATTCTTCCAGAACTTGCTCAACTAGAATCGTTTCGTTCTCGAGTTCTACACAAAATGATAACATATGCTTTAACATGATGATAATGTAAACATAATGCTTTCATGGTACATGAAATGTAAAAACACCCGCAATTGATTTTATTTCACGGTACAGTTGCAAGCCAACAAAACCAACTTGCAATCCTACCATTAAGAACCACACATGTGACTTGACCAAATGGATCTTGAAACCCTACTAGTCACAAAACATGACCAAAACAAGATCCAACACTAATCAAACACTTGGGGTTTGTCTTTATTTATTTTTGAATTAATTTGGAATTAAACCCAAAAATGAACTTGTTCCAAATGACCTGAAAATTTTATGTAAGCTTCCTCCTGATAAATTAGTATACCAAAACAAATTTCATAATTTTTGGAATTATACAGTGACCTACAAAAATTATGGAAATTGCATTTTTCAATTAATGGACTGAATATTTGAACATTAAAAATTTATTCAAATTTCAAGTTTCAAATTTTCAAATCATACTAGAACATGTACAGAAGCTACACAGAAAATTTCAGAATTTTTGGAGCTATCATGAATTTCCTACAAATCCCCAATATTTTAGCACTATTCATAAATTCAGAAAATAAAATTTTTCACTGTTCTTCTTCCTCACTCGCACTGACAGCTAGGCTCCACTGTCAGTGACTCAAAGCAAACACACGGTGGCGTGGTCAGTTCTGATCAGCAAAACGCACCGGCGGTGCTTCTCCGGTGAGATGGACTGCACCAACGTGATCTACACCATGTCGCGAATCTAACCCAACCCTCAGAACAGCAACAGGCACACCAGATGGAACCCTACGCCGGCCATGGTGACTCGGACTCGACGACGGTCGACGTAGCTATGTCTACGGTGCAGTAGAGTCAAAAGAAGAGCGATCTTCACGCCCAGGAGCTCACCGTGATTACGAGGGTGTACTTGGTGCAGGTGGAGACGTACTGAATCGCCCTGGCCACGGTGAGCTGGGTCGCGGCGAAGCTTCGGCCAGACTCGGGGAAGACGACGTTGCGCAGTGGCGCTGGACTTCCAGGAGCGACACGATCAGGCTTGGGAGGAGCAGGAAGACGAGGCGGAGCTACTGGCGGATGCTACTGACTCAAGATGCTACGATGGCGGCGAATTTTGCGAGCGCAACGGGGTCGTCGGCGACGAGCAGAGGCAGGAAAGGAAGAGAGGGACGACGACGGTACGGCTATTTATAGCCGGGAGGAGCTCGTCTGGCTTCGACAGCACACGACGAAGACGCCACGGCGATGAAGACGTGCCAGGGCGCGAGGAAGCGGCGCAAAACGCTCGGCGGCGGCACAGGCATGGCGCCGGCGGTAAGCGGTGATGTAAATCTTAATTTTTGAATTATTTACAGAACTGCCACTGAGTCTATTTTTTAAATTACTCCCAAATTTTCTAAAGAAGTTGAAAATCTCCAAAATGAAAGTTGTTCAATTTTTCAAACTCTACAACTTTGCTTCTAGAAATATTTTCAAATTCTGCCTCCATTTTGAAATTGGAATTTGGGGTGCATTTGAGCATTTGAATCATTTCAAAATTACTACAAATTTTATATGTAAACTTGAAAAACTTTGAATACCAAAGTTGATCTACATAAAATAATCTCCAACTTTGCTTTTTGCCTCAACCCCAAATTCCACATGGATTTTGAATTAGTCAAAAGGGGCAAAAAGGACCTTTATAAATTGAATTCAAATTTGATTTGTCTTCCTTTTACTTAAATTTTGATTTTTGACCAGTAACATGGCCCATTAGGGTTATTTGAGTCAAATGACACATGGCCTCACATGATCACATGAAATTTGACCCTTGTGGTCATGATCTTTATTTAGGGTTTTTGAAACACATCACATGAAATAACAACATTATGAAATAAACCTTATTTAGTGAATGCATTCAAAACTTTATACTATATGAATGCTTTGCAATGCACATGATGACATGTCAAATTTTAGTATTAGGTCAAAACACCAGAGGTGTTACACTTTTTACCAAATTTCTTTATCATGGTTGCTTCAATTTCTTCAATGTTCTCATCACAACTATCATACATCACTAGAGGGATCGGGTGTAACATGTACCTTCTCCCCTTTGCCATGAGGCAAGTTGGAGTGTAGTAGTCGTTGTTGATGATGTTGGAGAAGAGCTTCGGTGGTGAAGATAGGTTGGGAAAGAGTTTTGGTGGTGAAGTTGAGTTAGGAAAGATCATGGTCGGTGAAGAAGAGTGGTGGATGGCGATGTTTGCGGCTCCCTTCTTCTTCTTCTCATCATCACTTGAGTCACTATCATTGGACTCCCATTCTTTCCCAAGATGAGCTTCACCTCTCTTCTTGCCTTTGTTCTTTTTGTCTTCATCATTGTCGTGCTTGTGCTTCTTCTTCTCATTAGGACAATCGGCTATGAAGTGACTGGTTTGACCACATCCATAGCAAAACCTTTTTTAAAATCTTCTCTTTCCATCAACATAAGTCTTGCAGTTGCTCTTCTTCTTCATAAACTTTCTAAGATTTCTAATCACAAATGCAACCTCCACATCGGAATCTTCTTCTCCACTTGAGGAATCATCCTTCACTTTCTTCTTCTTCTTCTCTTGACTTAAACCTTGACCTTCATGTTATTGAGTTCCTTTAAGGGCTACACTCTTATTGTATCCCATTGCATTAGGATTTTGATTGTGAGCATTGATTGCATCTTCATCTAGACACTCATGATGCTTGAGTTTTGAAAGAACTTGGGGTGTCATGTCATTATAACCGGGCCTTTCCATGATCATGAACGCTAGCATGTTGTTCTTGGCTCTATAGGTTCTCAACATCTTTCTAGCAACCTTGTTGTCATCCCATTCGGTGCTTCCAAGAGCTCTTATGCGGTTGACCAATGCCATAAGCCTATCAAACATGGATTGTGTTGTTTCATTTTGTAAGAATACAAATCTTTCCAATTCACCATGAAGTAACTCAATGTTGCCTTTTCTCACACTTCTATCTCCTTCAAATGATACTTTCAAAGTATCCCAAATTTATTTTGCACTCTCCATTCCATTCACTTTTCTAAACTCATCCGGAGCTAGGCTTGACACAAGCAATGCTATGGCTTATGCATTTTGATGAAGATTGTGTACTTCTTCTAGAGTTATCTCTCTATCTTCATCGGTAGGAATCATCACGTCAACGTCCACAACTTCCCAAAGTCTTGTGGCAATGAGATGCATCTTCGTCTTGTAAGACCAATCGGTGTATCTTGTTCCATCAAAGTAAGGTGGCTTGCCAATGTTTTTGGAAGGAGTATGTAGAGGTGAACCTTTAATGAGTTGTCCATAGTCAAAACTCATGTTTGAATATATTCCCTTTCCATGAGCTTGCTCACCGGCTCCAATATCACTAGCGGTATCTTTGTTTGCTTCATTCTTGTCACTTGTTGTATTATTCTTGCCACTTATTGCATCATCAACCTTCTTGCTCAATTCTTCCTTCATCTTGCATCTTCTTCATTTCATCTTGGAAGAACTTGACTTGAGCAGCCATCAACTCTTCAACTATTTTCTTGGCCATCTCGGCAGCAATGGCTTGCATCTTGTCAGACTCCGACATTGTTTCTTCTTACGTGGTGAAGTGCTAAAGAAGACCTTGCTCTGATACCAATTAAAAGGATCTAACAATGCCTAGAGGGGGGTGAATAGGCGTATCTAAAAATTAACTATAAATGCTAAGTTCAAATTTGTCAATCAATGTTGGAAGTCCCGGTGTTTGGGTCAAAACTCCTGACGTCGTCAAAAGTTTTGGCACAAACATCAGTAGTCTCGACGCCTACATAAACTACACAAGCAGACTCCCTTGACGTCGTAATGCCTCCAAACCGTAGATCGAGTCCAAACCCTAAAATAAAGTTCAGGAGAGAGAGAGAGAGACAAACAAATACAAGTAATCTCTAGTAATCACAACAACAAGCACACGGGACACAAGAATTTATCCTAAGGTTCGGCAACCCCACAAAGGAGCTCCTATGTCCTCGTTGTTGAGGTGACCACAAAGGTCGGAGTCTCTTTCACCTCCTTGCCTCTCTCAAAGCGACCATAAAGGTCACTTGAGCTTTCCACTAAGAAATCAAGGGTAATACAAACTTCCCAAGGCTCTTCCACAAGATGGAAGCTCTTGGCCAATGCCTAGCCAGCTAGGGGAAAAGCCCTAAGAGTAATAGATGTAAAACCAACCGGCTTGACAAAGAAATCAAGTGCCCAAGCTTGCCAAAGTGATTCTCTCACTTAATCCACTCTCCTTTCACTCAAAACCCTAGGGGAATCAAAGATTGAAGCAAAGAAGGGAGGAGAGGGGTGCCTTTGTTGCTTGGGAGCTATTGAGCACGAAGGTTGGTGAGCTGCGAGTGAGACCGTAATGGTTAGAATTGAAGAGAGGGCTATTTATACTCTTAGTAGAAATCTAACTATTCAGATCTACGTCAGAAGTTTCGACACAGATCTCGGGACTTCCAACCTTAATAGAAAACACTATTCATGCAGGGTTAGAAGTCCGCATGAGCAAGTCAATGTCGGAACTCCCAACAAATGTTGGGACTTCCGACGGTTGGGACTCCCGACGTATGTTGGGACTTTCGACGTGCGCACCTAACCAACCAGCAAATGGGTCAGGACTTCTGACGGGCGCAGACAACCGGCTAGCAGAACCATAGTTGCCGGGACTCCCGACTTGGGTCAGGACTTCCGATTGTCAGGAGTTCCGACTCACATCAGGACTTCTAACGTCCATAGTCGCCACGCAGGCTAATGGACTAGGTGTTAGGACTTCCGGCATTAGTTGTGACTTCTAACGATCGGGAGTTCTGACTTATGTCGGGACTTTCAACACCGACAGTCACTGAAAAATATTCTACATGCTCATGAAGTGCTAGAGTGTCTTTCTTTTGATTTTATTTTTATGCTTGAGCACTCTATCTTCGTTAGACCAACTAAGTTTGCATCCCTCTTTATAGTGCGGTGGATCCTAAACTCAAAAACAAAAATAAAACCTTTGGAGAGCGTTTTGAGTTCATCCGCCTTTACAACTTCAAGAATTGAGGGATACCATTTCATCTTTATCAACTCTTTAAATCTTTCATGGGACTAATAGCTATGACATATCTCATTAAGATCACATTAGTCTCTAATTTGGATGTCATCAATACACCAAAACCCACATAGGGGGCAAATGCACTCTCAACTTGACATGAACCCCCTTCATCATAGCAATTGATGAAAGTAATGGTTATGTGGATTATGGAAATGCTCAACTTGATATGGTTACTGTTGTGATAATTTAATGGTACACAATATGTTAGGCATAGGATAGATGCTAATCTAGAATGGAACAGGAATAATACGCTTGTTATTTCAAAGTTAAAAGATACTAGATAAATATTGGCTTGTAGGCAAAGGATGTCAGCCAGCTCCACTTATAAGCCTTGCATGATCCTTGGTGTCTCTTTTTTTGGTTTATGATGTGTAAGTCTAGCTGAGTACCTTCTCATACTCAGGGTTTATTTTCCTATTGTTGCAGATAACATGATGTACCATGGCTACTGTAAGCACTCCTTTGCTCCTGCAGTGGATGACGAATAGGACCATGGGCATGATCATTCTATATATCATCTCACCCTTGTGCTTTTGTTGGAGATGATTGTGAAAACTAGCTATGTATCTAAACTACTGTTGATGTCATTCAGAACTATGTTGCTTCTGCTACTGTTAAACTGATGTTGTAATAACTATGTTGGAACTCCGATGTATGACAAACTATTTATGAACTTGTTGTAACATGTGGCTTGTATGTTGAATTATGTACGATCTTGGCTTGTATGTTGGTTTATTCGAGATCCATCATGATACTTGATGGACTAACGGATTTATATGGACTCAAGTGTGATGGTTTGACTACCTCGGTGGTTGCTATTGTACTTGTGCTCTTATAAATTGGATGGTTCTGTTAAGGTGATCGCCGCCACCTAGATGGCTTGGAGCAGCATAGGAGCTTCGGCATGTGTTGATGATTGTTTGTGGCTAGCTTCGGAGATTGTGGGGGGTCTTGTACCTTTCCCAGTAGAGAGCCAAAAGGAAACTCTAGTGGATTGCTCATGTCATTGAGTTACCTCACTTGTGGGTAGGTTTTTGCGGTGTCCAATTGTGTGGATGAGGTTCTTGCAACACCTCTTAGCCGCCGTACCACCAAGTGTTCGTCGACATAACAGGGACTAGCGTACCGGCAAGCACAGTAACCTTGGGAGAAAAATTAGTTGTCTCTTGCCCTTTGGTATTCTCACAGTGATTGAATTGGTATTGATATTGTGATTGGTTCATCCCTTGATACGGCGGTATAATCACCTTGCTCACTTCTTTCCATTCTCGTAAACTAGTTGTAGCAAGCTCTTTAGTGTAACTGGAATTGAGAGCTTGCATTGTAGCTTAAATTCATCTAGTGGAGCTCTCTAGTGTAGCAATTTTGAGAGCTCTTAGTGAGTAGTGACTTAGCCAATTGTGTGCCTAGTGATTATAGCAACTAGAATTATTGGATAGGTGGCTTGCAACCCTTGTAGAGCTAGAGCAAGTTTGCATTTTGCTATTTGTCGTACTAATCAAATTGCTTTAGAAAATAGGCTATTCACCCTCCCTCTAGCCATATTATGACCTTCAAGTGGTATCGAAGCTGTGGTCACCGTTTGATTGAAGGCTTAACAACCTCGGTGTCAAATTATGGCTCAAGTTGTGTTCAACCATGTGGGGGGCAAACCACTGTTCTTTGATGGCACATGCTATGATTATTGGAAGAGAAAGATGAAAATGCATCTTGGTTCAATCAATGATCAAGTGTGGGATGTGACCGAGAGTGACTATGTAATTCTTGATCCGGACAATCTCACCAACACCAATAAGGCCAACAAGCAATGCAACACAATGGCTCTCAACACCATCTACAATGCCATTGATTCCAAGGTGTTTGAGTAAATCAAGGACTGTGAGAAAGCTAATGAAGTGTGGAAGAGATTGGAGGATACCTATGAGGGCACTGATGGACCAGGGTCCTAGGGGTTCCCCATGAGAGTTACACCTAGATGGGCCCTAGGATGGCCCACGATCTATTGAAGGACGTGAGACAAGGTGGCGTAGACTTTAAGCTATTCTAGATCAACTTAGTCAGCTTACTATGAAAGCTAGATTCTGTAATAGGACTAGGACTCTTCTCTTATAACCGACTAGGACTAGATATGTGCCCTTACCCTCTCCCCTATATAAAGATAGGCACGACATACCCCCTTGTAACCCTAACAATCATACAATCAATCCAACACAAAAGGCTACATGCTGACTAGACATAAAGGCTATTACTCAATAAGAGGGCCCAAACCAGTATAAATCGTTTATCTCTTTGCGTTTACTATCAAGTTCTACATATGTCGAAGCCCTTTGAACATCATCCCGAGTAACCCCGTGATGAGTTGTCGGTCATCAAACATGGACAGCTGGTGCACTAGGTAGGGGCTTTTGGTAACTTCATGATCGAGAGCTCGGTAGACCTCGACAACATGATTTTTCGATGGAAATCACCTTCATCTTTGGCTCCTAGATCTACAAGGCATACGGCAATGACAAGCTCTAGAGTCGTCTCATGGAGATCCTAGCACCTCAAGCTTCACCATATGTCTCGACGATCACATTAGATCAACTCACCGAGAAGTTTTCACACCATCAACCGTGACTCCTACTCAGACATATCACTTTTGTCTGGGTTGGAGATCCCATCTAAAGTCCAACTCGAAGACCTAGTTTGTTTTCCACTCAGACTCAAGAATTTGACTTCAATCTATCAAGATATGATCAGCCACCTCCTATAGTCTGAGCAAGAAATCCCTCTTGTCGGTGCTCAAAGAGGATTGGTTCTATCCATCATACCTAAAGGAGGCATCGTCCATTGGCTGGGTGCTCGACCTAACACTTTTTTAATAGATCCATCTTGTCTAGTCAGCATGGTGGAGCTCTTGCCTTATCAGGATGGCAGCACTCTTCTAGCTGACAACAACAATCATGATTCTATAGAGATCTTGGACATTGTGACGACTTTAGAATCTAGAACTCACTCGACCACAAAGCACTCTAGAGAAGTCTTCATGGCTGGGCAACCACCTCAGATCCCATGCCTAACCCACCAGATATCCAAGATAGAGAGGAAACCATGTCTGACATCTCCCCGGACATTGCGCCACCCAATAGAGAGATGGATGAGCAAAAGATGGCTAGGTAAAGGAAGAATAGAGCTCGATAGGCTCAACGTAAACGCGCCCAACACCATAGGGAGGAGTGGCAATGGTATCAATAGGCTTATCGAGACATTGAACGATGGTGCTTAGCTATAGAGGCAGTGTATGAACAATGTCTATAGGATGAAGAAGTGAAATGACAGCGCTAAGACCATAATGCTGTCAGAGCCTCTACATCACACAACCTTGAGCCTGAATTCATGGAAATAGTTTGTCGGTGTTTTGAGTCACCACCGACAAGTAAATTTCTAATATTACATGTTTGGCTCGGATGGTGTGCTTAGAGGACATGAGTTTTGATGAGGACATCACTCCTTCGGATGTACCCGCTGATCCTCCAACCGTCATGCAAGGTCCAATGACCCGGGCTCGAATGCATCAACTCAATTTAGAGATGAGCTCGTTCTTAAGCGATCTTTTTTATACTTTTGAGAATAGACTACTGCCTAAAGATGTTATCTTGCTTAGGAACATTGGAGAGGGTCATGAGGTTCTTAGAGGAAGAGGTGGAGGCATTGATGACCAGCAAGGACGTTCAACAGAATCCGGAGGCCTGGTCCAACATGATTTCGAGTCTGCATCGGCCTCTAGGACCAGTCTGCCTTAAACTAGTCATCCAGGACGCATCCGGATTCTGTTTTCGATGATCCACATATGGTTGGAAAGCTAATTTGATAAGGAAGCTAATCCAAGTGGTCTCACATCAAAAGTCCTTCAGAATAAATGAAAATCATCAAAACAAGTTAGCATCTAGAATCTGCCAGGGTGCTGCGACACCGTCTTTTGGTCCATTAGACCGTGTATCGTGTTTGGGCCCATTAGGGGCGCATCTAGGGTAGGCGATGACCCTAAGACCTTTATAATCATACGCTGCCACCATCATTAGGTTTTGGGTTTTGCTTAGATTAATCTGTTAAGAACAGTTTCACCGTTCATCGGTTTGTGAGACCACAACTTCGTGAGATTAGTTATTCATCTGCAATTTGGTTGCTTTCTTTCTTGTTCTTGCTTGTGTTCTTCATTGCGCAGGTAGGGATTAGCCTTCTTGGTGAGGTCAACTAGATCCTTGTCTCGTTAATAACCAGAGGAGTTGTGGTGCTAAGATTATAGGGTTCGATCTTTCGATCTGAAGCCAGATCGGTGTGTCATTCTCCGCCACAACAATAGTTATCACTACCTGATGGAAGATTGGGATCCCTATTCCCATTAAGTTTTATACTAGTTTGGATAGAATGTCCCTATGTCTAGTTCATCGTAGCTGCTCGTATTACTAGCATCGAAAGTTTATAGTAGGGGCTATAAACGTGCGAGAGAGGGACAGGTCCCAAGTCTCTAGTGGAAAGAGTGAACAGGTACTGAGAGCTCAGTTGCTGCTTAGCCATGTGCTTGTGTTGTGTTCTGGTTAGTTTGAGGTTTGATGGGTTCATGATGATTTGATCGGGTCTAGCCTAGATCGATCCCATGCTAGTCCTGGGGTGTCCTGCTTTCCCTTTTATAGACCAAGGAAAAGCATGGGTTATAGTGGAGGAAAAGAGAAGAAATGAGAGGGAGCGAGCGGCCTTTAGGACTGCTAGGTCCTTCTTATCCTTCATGCGGGTCCCGTCGACCCTATAGATGTCGATAGGGTTGGCTCCATGTTGTGGCCATGTCCATCGCTAGCGCCATGTGTAGGCATCGTCTACCAGTCATGACGCTCCACTCTATCCTGGTGGACATCATGGTGAACTGACATGCCTGTCAGTGTTCATATGAGGGTTAGGTAGAACAGCACTGGTATGTTCGATGTTGTTCCTAATATGAGTCCTTAGGTATGGCCCATCGTGGCTGTGGGTTACATCGGGGCATGCCGGTCGCCTCCCTGATGTTAGAGCTTTGACCTAGGCCCATACACTTGGACCTAGAGTGGTTGGCAGTGGTATGGGTCTCCGTCGAGTGAGGCAGAGTCCATGGCCTCGGGGTTGGGTGAGGCAAAGCATGTGGCCTTGGGGTCAGGTGAGGTGGAGTGCAAATCCAAGGTTCGGGCAAGGCAAAGACTGCAGCCTTGGGGTCGGGCGAGGCAGAGCCCTCTTCCAGAGGTCGGGCAAGGTGGAGCACAAACTCAAGGGTCGGGCAATGCGGAGCCTATGGCCTTAGGGTCAGGCAAGGTGAAGCCCTCCCCTAGAGGCCAGGAAAGGCAGAGCGCAAACCCAAGGGTCAGGCAAGGCGGAGCCCATGGCCTTAGGGTCAGGTGACGTGGAGCCCTCCTTTATAGGCCAAGTGAGGCAAAGCACAAACCCAAGGGTCGAGCGAGGCAGAGCCCACGACCTTGGAGTCAGGCAAGACAGAGCCATCCCCTAGAGGCTAGGCGAGGTAGAGCGCAAACCCAAGGGTTGGGTGAGATAGAGCCCATGACCTTAGGGTCAGATGAGGCAGAGCCCTCTTTTAGAGGCCAGGCAAGCCAGAGCACAAACCCAAGGATTGGGCAAGGCAGAGCTCGTGGCCTTAGGGTCGGGTGAGGTGGAGCCCTCCCCTAGAGGTTGGGCGAGGCAGAGCGCAAACCCAAGGGTCGGGCAAGGTGAAGCCCTCCCCCAGAGGCTAGGCGAGGCAGAGCCTTCCCCTGGAGGTTGGGTGAGGTGGAGCCCACATGTACGGGGGTCGGTTGGAGCTATAGTCACGCTCTTGAGTGCTCGGATGAATTAATGTTGATGATCATTAGCTCCTCCTCTTTGGGTACCCTAGTATTGGTCCCCGACAGTAGCCCTCAAGCCTACAGAGTAGAATACTCCTTCAAAGGCTTTTCTAAATGGGAGGACTCTAACGGCCTTGGCCTTTCTTTGTCGCCCATGGCATGTCCTGGGGACAACGATTCCCTTTTCATCATGATCGGACCCCACAGGGGTGCAGTCATGAGGTTTGGTGGTTTAGAAAAGGTCTTTCCTAATTTTGACCCCTATGATGGTCTATCATTCTATGACCAAGCGCTCGGCCTTTGTGTGAGTCCAACTTTCCTTGAGCCCCCCGGAGCAGGGGTTCGATCGAGGATTGGCTCATTTTTATGATCATTGCCCCATCCATGGTTTTTGCAACTAGAGGGGTTGAGCTAACATCACTTGCCTCAATGGCTCGAGTGATGCACTTGGTGAGCTTGCTAATGGACATGTTCAAGTAGAATTTAGGTCCATTGTTTGTGACAGGGTCGACATAGCCCTCATATGGCATTCCACTACTTCTTAACCCACCTCCCGGTAGATGCCCGTGTCACTCCGGAGAGCGACTCAGGTGGCCTACTAGCCTTCCCTCGATGGAGATTCTATGGACTTGGCTCAAGGTTAGGATCAAATGAGAAGGTTAAGATGACCCTGTCCGCTTCTAAGCAGGTCAGGCAAAGGCCGCTAGGGCTCATCTATGTTTTATCCCCTGGCTCTATTCAACATGAGGTGGCCTCGAGCCCTTCGTGGGCCCTCCTTCGAACCCTGGTCAATTGGATTCCTGAGATAGGGTCGGGTGGCTCAAGCCCCTGAGCCCTGTTGGGCTCAGTAGGGGTTGGCCAAATTTCATGCATCACCCCATTTGTGGTTTCTGCAATCGGAGGGGCTGAGCTAACGACACTTGCCTCGATGGCTCGAGTATCATGCTCGGCGAGCTCGCTAATGGGCATGTTTGAGTGGAATCTAGGAACGCCATTCACTAACGGGGATGACATAGCCCTTATGTGGCATTCCACTGCTCCTTAACCCACCTCCTAGCAGACGCCTGAGTCATTCTAGAGACCAACTCAGGTGGCCCGCTGGACTCTTCTCAATGGAGATTTTGTGGGCTTGGCTTAAGGTTAGGATCAAACGAGAAAGGTCGAGATGTCTCTATCTGCTTCTGAGCGGGGTCGGGCAAGGGCCGCTGGGGCTCATCTCCATTTTTCCCCCTTGGCTCAGTTTGACGTGAGGCGGCCTCGAGCCCTTTACAGGTCGACCTTCAAACCCTAGTCGTTGGATTCCTAAGCTAGGGTCGGGTGGCTCGAGCCCCCGATCCCTATTGTGCTCAGTAGGGGTTAGCTAAATTTCGTGCATCACCCCGTCCATGGCTTCCACAACTAGAGGGCTGAGCTAACGACACTTGCCTTAATGGATCAAGTATCACACTCGGTGAGCTCGCTAACGGGCACGTTCGAGTGGAATTCGGGTTCGTCATTCGCTGATAGGGTTAGCATAGCCCTCATGTGGCATTCCACTGCTCCTTAACCCGCCTCCTGGTAGATGCCCAAGTCGTTCTAGAGACCGACTCAGGTGGCCCACTGGCCTCTCCTCGATGGAGATTCTGTGGGCTTGGCTTGAGGTTAGGATCAAACGAGAAAGGTCGAGATGTCTCTGTCCGCTTCTGAGTGGGGTCAGGCAAGGGCCGCTGGGGCTCATCTCTATTTTTCTCCCCTAGCTCTGTTTGACTCAAGGCAGCCTCGAGCCCTCCATGGGCCGGCCTTTGAACCTCAGTCGATTACCGCTCATGTTGAATGAGATGACTACCACTTCGTGATGCGACATGAAGCGTTGTGATGCAATAATTGCATATGCAATGCTTGGATATATGTGATGAATGCATGCATGAGAATGGATGAATGAATGCTCATGTACTAGAAAAGTAAAGCGGGGGTCGGTAAAGTTACCTTGATGGCTCGAGTGACGGGTTCAGGGAGCTCCTTACCGGATATGTCTATGTGGGGTCTGGGTCCGTCATTCGTGATGGAGTTAGCATAACTTCCAAGGGGCATCCTACTTCTCTGTACCTGTCTCTTGGCAGTGGACCAAGCCATCCGATCAACTTGGGTGACCTACCGGCCTCTCCTCGATGGAGATTCCACTATCGGGTCCCTTCGAACCCTTCTAGGGAAGGTGGAGGCTAAAGCTTGGGATGCGGGGACAAAACTCTGATCACGCTAGTGAGCAGAAATGTCAGAGCCACTGAGACATAGGTTTCTAGCGGTCCGACCAGTTTTACTTAGAGTTTGTTTCCGCACACCTTGCCTCTAGGTTTTAGCGTGAGAAATGGGTCAGGCTTAGAGAATGTTTACCGAATAGACACTCCTACAAACCCCCGAGTGAGGCCCAACCCCTTGTTGTTGCTGGGGTTGGGGCTTAATAGCGAAATCAATAAGAGAAAACATGCATAAATTAAGGGTGACCCATCTCTTGGCAGTGGCCCAAACCGTCTGATCGACTTGGGTGACCTGCTAGCATAGGACTTACCATGATGGCTCGAGTGACGAGCTTAGGGAGCTCTTACCGAATATGTCCGGGAGGAACCTAGGTCCGTTGTTCATAACGGGGTCGGCATAACCCTTGTGTGGCATTCCACTGCTCCCTAACCGTCTCTTGGTAGCGGCCTGAGCCGTTCGAGTAGCTTGGGTAACCCACTGGCACAGGGCTTTCCTATGGAGATAGAGGATGAGATCACCCCCAAGAATTTAGTTAGGCAGATGGGCCATGCGGCAAACTTGTAATAAGTGGACAAGCTCTTAAATTTGGTTATGGCCTAATAGAGTTTAAGCCCTTCTCCCCTTTTCATATAAAAAGTTAGTGCGTTCCGACCCTTTCCATCATTGAGGCTATAAAGCTTGGGGTGTGGGCAAACAAACTCTGATCACGCTAGTGAACAAAGATGCCGTAGCCGCTGGAGCGTAAGTTTCTCGCAGTCCGACCAGTTTTACTCAGAGTTTGTTTCTACAATCCTAGCTTCTAGGTCTCATCGTGAGAGAGAGTCAAGCATGGAGAATGCTTGCTAGGCGGATAGACTCTTAAACGCATACCGACTTTTTCCATAGCTAAGGCCAAAAAGCCCATGGTGCAAAAAAAACTCTGATCACGCTGGTGAGCAAAGACACATAGTCACCGAGGCGTAGGTTTCACGTAGTTCGACCAGTTTTACTCAGCGTTTGTTTTTGCAAACTTTGCATCTAGGTCTTAACAGGTGAATCTCCATCAAATACGTCTCTATTGCCCATCCTAGAGCCAACAGCTAGGTCGAACAGGTGAATGGCATGATCCTTGATGCGCCCAGATGTAGTCTAGGGACTGCGCCCTCAAGCTAGTCGCAACACCGGTGAGTCTCCATATTTTTTGGTTTATGGCTCAAATGCTGTACTTCCACGAACATTGCTTTCCGAGCACCTAGAGTGGAACATTATAATAAAGAGCATGCCATAGCTATTCGGATAGAGGATGTCGATAGAGCCAAAGAAGAATGCTTGATCACCAGCATCCAGATAGCCAAATACCTAGAAGGCTTGCGAAGATACTACAATCGTAACATCAAAGGTCGTTCATTTGCGGTCGGCAACCTCGTTCTCCATCGAAAACAGAAAAACAAAGGGATGCACAAGCTCTTCTCCCCTGGGAAGGGCCTTACATGGTCAAAGAGGTTACCCGACCAGGGTCTTACCGGCTATGTGACATGGAAGGAGTCAATGTCCCCAACTCATGGCTCATCAAACACCTTATACGTTTCTATCCTTGAAACGCTCTAGATATATACTCTCCACTCCATGATGAATAAAGTTTTTATCACCATAATTTGTCTCCATTATTTGTCCACTATGGTTTAATCTCCATTTGCGGTCGCCAGCTCTAAGCTACTCCTTAACAAACTCCAATACATGATCTCCATAAACGCTCCCTCACATTTCTCCATACTAAAATATCTCTAAGATATTTCACCAACCAACGAGCAGCACACGTTTCGCTCTATGTTCTTTGGAGAAAACCTAGTCTCTAATCTCTCCCTATAGGTGCTATGGGCTCCACGCTTTGCGTTATGGGTGGTCGGCTATGGTTCCTTGATCATGTCTGTTCCTCCTACATGTGCACGGGCTCCATGCTCGACGTTATGGAATATAGGCTAGCCAACGCCAAGAACCCAGTAAAGAACTAACTGCTCGGATGCTACTTATACCATATATAATTGCGTTAGGGTTAACACTACATATATTTTTCACTGAAAGCGTTAGCAAGATGCATAAACATGCACATGTCTCCATAAAACATTTATACACATACATAAATGTTTGTTTACGCCTTCACGTGTTTAACTATCCTCTCCAGCTATTACATACATGTCCTCTCCACTCAGGTTACTGGGCTTGGTCGTCACCATCCACCTCACCGAACAGGTCAACATCGCTAGCTAGCATCTTTGCCACGTCCTCCACCTCATCCTTCAGCTGCTCCTATCTTGTCACACCCGTCCCTCTAGCGAATCTAGCCCCTATCGCTTGAAGGTTGATCGTATGGTAGTGGGACCAAACCACTGCTAGGGCGTGCATCACAACAGAGACAGTGGCATCACGGTTGAAGCTTTTAAAGTTCTCCCACGCTGCCTTGCACCTGTCGATGATAGTGTCCGGACGAGGTGGCCTATCATCGGGCTGAGGAGCTACCTCCATGTCGATGCAGTCAAGCACTGGCCTGACTCCAGCCACTATGGTGTCGAGCTTTCTCCTCTAAGTTTGTGCCTCCAGCTCTAGCACGTCGAACTACGCCCTGGTCCTTTGGCAGTATTCTACATGCACCAAAAGGATCAGTCAAACAAAGAAATCACTTCAACAATAACTCTGACCATGAACTACTAACCTTTTAGCTCCTTAGCTAGTTTCTCCGCATGCCCAGACGCCTTCCCCTTCTCCTCCTAGAGCTAATTGATGGCCTAACGCAACTGGCTGAGTTCCACATCTTGCTCTACAAAAGTGACGATCATCAGCAACATTAAAGTTGTTCGACGATATAGAACAAGTTCACTAATCCATAGTACCTTTTTTCTGGTCGGAGATGCTTCTCAGCTGCTTGGAGCTACGATCTAGCTGCTCAGAGTTGCGCCTCAACTGCTCGGACAAGGTCGCTAGCAGCTTAGATAAAGCCCCCTTCTGGTACTCCAGGTCCCTCATGTTTGATTCGGTAAGATCTCATTCGCGCTGGGCCCTTTGAACATTTTTCTCCATCAGCTTCATAGCCTCCTTTAGCTTTGCATTCTCCTCGGTGAGGGGCTCCATCCTCTTGATCAGATGCTACCATTGTTCAGTAGTTCATGCTATGCCCTACAACAGCATCAAGATTATAAAGAACCCTATTCCCCAACGCCAAAGATGGACATTGTCGATGCAATACTAACCTTGATCTGCTTCATAGCTGTGGAAAGGGTGGACTCTAGCCTCCACACCTCCCTAGTGGAGTCCTCCTCTTCCATGACCACTACTTCATCCCCCCTGCTTGTGAAGGATCTGGATGGCTTGAGGTCATGATTCCTCACGCTCAATCTCCTCCACCTCATCTTCTTCCCCAGCAACTGGTGGCACCACGTGGGGGCACGGTGGCCGCATAGAGCATCCGACCACGCCCTTTGACATCTCAGGGAGTGTCGCCTGCTCCTCCAGCACCACCGGCCTCTCTGCCCTAGACTCCAACACAGCGTCGGCAGCTCTGGCCTTCACCTCTGAAGACCTAGCGGCTCTTGCCATTGCCCCTAGTGTCACCGCCGACTCATCCACCATCATTGCCAACTGCTCTCTGCCTTCAACTCCACCGGCAGCGGTGGTCGTCTCCTTCTCAAATCGCTGAGTGCCTAGGGACTCTAGGATGGAGCTTGCTGGCATGGTCTCCTCGCCGAGGGTAGTCCTCGGCTGCTCACTAGTCTGGCCGGGAGGATTCAGATCCTCCGTGCTCCCCGATCTGCATCCGATCAGCTCATCAATCACCGCAGCTATAAAGATCGAACAGCAAATGTTTCAAGGCAAGTACACTTACACGACGGCTTCCTGGTAGATGGTTCTAAACCGGCGCTGCCTCCCTAGGTACCCAGACATGGCTCTGGGGTCAACCCACATGCCCTAGGCTAGAGGTCTTATGGCCCTAGCTGTTGGCCTCTTCTCCGCCTGCTGCTCGGGAACTCCCTCCGCCAACTACTCAGGGACTCCCTCCCCCCCTTTTGACTGCACCTCCACACGTGTGTTGCGTGGTGGTGCCTCAGTGCTCAGAGGAGGAGCTACTGGAGCCCCATCGTCATATGACCACTCGAACATTATCGCACTCTATGTCCGAGTGGTCTAATCGACATGAAGCGAGAGGCTACCCAGCTTACGGGGAGCTACGCCCGCTGTTTTCCTCTTCTTTCGGGCTGGCTCATCTATCGCCGCCCTTTTCCCTCAGACCTTCTCCAACACCGGGGGGACTCTCCTTCCGACCAGCACCTTCGCCTTCAGACTCCGATGAGACGCTGACAACACCTTCCTCCGGCTGAGTGGTTGGCCAGGCAGAGGGTGATGTTGATGTCACCAAGGTCAATGGCTAAGGTACCTTCTCTAGAATGTTGGAGAGGGTGAAGCTGACACATTCAGCAAGCTCATCGAACCGACAGTCATGGTGGTATTAGGGATGTAGTCGAAATTCATGTTTTCTTTCCTTTTTGTTGTTCGAGGGGTTTCCCTTGTAGACATGGTGAAGACCTACAAGGGAATCTCATAACCATTGTGAAGTCGATAAGGTTTTTAGGAGAAACATTTGACTTGCTTTGCATTGCAAAAGTTGCGTGCAAACGAGTAGCCCTGCAAAACAAAGTTATTTTATATATCAAGGAATCTTTAGTTGTGGTGAGCCCCTCGCATGGTTGTTTGCGAGGGTGCTCCGTTTGTGACCTCCCTCTTCATCCTCCTTTGTCTTTCGAAGGGCAAAGTGAGGCCTAGTTGTGGTGAACCCCTCACGTGGTTGTTTAGCGAGGGTGCTCAGTTTGTGACCTCCCTCTTCATCCTCTTTTGTCTTACAGAGGGTGAAGTGAGGTTTGGTATGCGACATGCTCATGCAATGTGATGGTATGGTATGATGAATGAATGCGTTCAATGCATTTATGGGAAATACTTGAGCAAGGTAAGTGCAAAGATAAGCCATGCATTCATGTAGTGAAAATGTGATATTTATGTCAAGACTATATATGTGAGAGATTCAGAACTTGTGATTCGATAACTGCAAAATTAATTGAAACTAAAAATATATTCAATCGTTATGGATTAGTCTATATGGATATTTATATAACCTATATAGATGGAATCCACTAAAGTCATTAACTTCTATTTCTCTGCAACCACATTTATTCACATTGTCTCTATTATGCTTCACCGTTGGATCGTAAGCTTACAATTTCATCTATCCGTACATATGATCCATCGACAACTTAATGACAGCGGCTCAATGATGAAGAAATTGTGTTCCTTTATAACTGTTTGGGAACAAGAAATGAACAGCTAATCATGTCCACTTAACCCTCATATCTGAAACTGTGGGGGTATTAACCCCTATACCCTTACGGCTAGGCTTGGGTCGGCCCGGACCAGGGGGCCTGGCCCACTAGAAGACGACGTGCAGCCTGGCCAATCTGCTCGGAGTACCGCACAAGGAATCAAGATAGACTTGGAGATCAAGCAAGATCCTAGTCGGTTAGAATAAGAATCCTTATCCGACCACCTATGGCAATTGTAACTGGTTAGGATTAGTTTCCAGATCTGTAACCCTGCCCCCCAGACTATATAAGGTAGGCAGGGGACCCCTCTAAAAAACATCTCTCATTGACATACAACAATACAATCAGACGCAGGACGTAGGTATTACGCCTTTACGGTGGCCGAACCTAGATAAAACCTCGTGTCTGTCTTGCATCACTATCTTGTTTGTAGCTTGCGCATCTATCTGCCGATAATCTACAACCTTGGGCATACCCTTAGGTAGAATGCCGACCATATTTTGTCGACAGTGGCGCACCAGGTAGGGGGTGTGCGTACTGCTCTCCAGACGAACAAGATGGTCATCATCCCCGGTTCCATGGCTACGCCGAATGGCCTCACGTTCACCATCAGCCAGATCACCTGGACCACTGGCTCCACGA